>NW_010132763.1:0-9528 GCF_000699245.1 Pterocles gutturalis
ACCGAGAGCCAACTGGGGTGGGGAGGGGGAGGGTGGAAAGGCCTTGGGAGAGCAATCCAGAGCCAGAAGAGAACCGAAACCTAAAGGCACTGGAACCAAAAGGGCCGATCTTCCTGGCGGTCCTCACCTATATACTGGGCATGACGTGTATGTTATGGAATAGATTATTGGTCACTCTGGTTCTCAATCTAGTAACCGAAGAACAAATCCTGGGCTAGTAGCTGGGGCTGTGCCCTCCCAGGCCCCCCCTGCCCTGTCTGCAAAGAGCGAAGAGGCTGAAGGTGTCTGTCCTTGAGTATCCTAGCGATAATTATAAACATTCCTTCCTTATCAACTTTTCTGAGCCCAAATCCAAAACACAGCCTCTTGCTAGCTATTAAGAAGAAAGTTAACTCTGTCTCTGCTTAACTCAGGACAGGTGGTAAGTGAGGACTACAAGACTTGGATATCAGCTGTTGTAGTGAAAGAGATTACCACCCATGGAGCTAAAGCCGAACAACAACATGTCTCTCCTCTTTTACTTAAATATATGTGATTAATACTTTTCAGCCATTTAGACAGCTAGTTCCTTGGCACTCAGATGCAGACTGAAAATTGGTTAATTTGTCAGTATTTATTAAATCCACTAGGAGACACCTGGTGGGAAAGCTTAATAGCAATAAGGGGCTGACTGAGGGCTTTGAGTTTCTTCCCAGAAGAGAGAAGAACATTCTGCTCTTACTTGTGAAGCCTTTCTTAGAAATGTTACACAACCTTGAGAGTCACGTCAGCTTAAAATCTGTCTCTGTCAGGCTACAACATTGGTTATCAAAAATGTTTCTCTTTCGCTTTCAAAATAAAAATAATAATATTTGTAATACAAAACCCAGCTTTGGTGTCCTCCAATTCCCTCATTAATGGAATGCTGCACATTTGTGAAGTTAAAACTGTGGAAAAAGAAACACTTCATAATGGGATATTAGCTACAAATAACATGGGAGGAAAGCACTGAAGTACATTCAGAAGGACAACACCCCTGACACTCAGATGAGCATTTGAGACACAGATTTTAGTATTCTGCAGCCCGATTGCTCCAGTCTTGGCTGTTTGCTTTCCTTTCAAACTGACAGTTAGTGAATTTTCAAATGTAGAATTATTTCAGGTGTTCTCTGGCTGCCTCTACTCTCCTTTTCACCCTGATAGACAGGTTCATAAGTTCCAAAGTTTGTTTCTCAAAAGTAGCGTTTCTAGAGAAAAAAAGAAACGAGATTCGTAAAGTAATCTCTGAAATCTAATTGCCAGTGTCAGTTATAATAAAAATGTCCCCATTACAGCCCAAAACCAGAATGGGGAATAGGCTCTTAAACAATTGAATTATATTGACATAAGAAGCCACTGAAAGAACCAACTAATTAGCTTAGTGGTATTGTGTTAATGTATTACAGTGCTATCCCATAATTTAGACAGTTTTGGGTCTTTAAAAGATACTTGGACATTTGCTGTTCTGTTTCTTGTAGATTTGAAGTCAATGGGATAAACACGGACTTACTGAAAACAGCATTTTGCCCATGCTGACACTCTTGAAAATCTCATCTTCAAAGCACTGTGGAAGTGTTGGGTAAGCATGTTGGCATGGACTGGAGAAGGGAAACCAAATTGCTTTTTAACACAACCTAATGGGCTGTAATGGGCTAGATTTAATTAGAACCTCTGAGGAATTGCTGACCATAACAAAAGGGACCATTTGACTTTTAAGAAAATTGATATTTACAGAATAATAAATGTAAAATATTAAAACCCAAAAAACCCACCTTTAACTCTCCAGCAGAGACCCCTGGGTACTTAAGAAACCCTAAACTTCTAGAAGGAAATATTTGTTGCACAATGTCACCTTTCTGCCAACATCCAGTACAGAGCGAGGATGAAACTTATGATTTATATGACATAAGGACACCGCTCTCTATATTTTCAGGTAGTAAAGCTGTTATGATCAGCAGCTGCAACACCACTGGACCTGGAAATATGGTCAGAGTGCATACTTTCATTTTGAAGTTGGAATTGCAGCAACCTTGAAAGAGTTCATAAAGTCTGGATATTAATTTTTGTTGGGAGAAGCTAAGGGTCTTCCGGTAGTGCAAATTTTTCTATGGTTTGGACCAAAACAAAATGAGACCTCAAAAATCACGTTACCTTCCTCTCGTAACCGGAATTATAGCACTTAATTTTTTAAACTGTTTTCTTCGTTTGTTTAGATAGTTTTGTATAATGATTAAAGACAATAAATAATTTATTTAAGCTTGAGTACAAGATGATCTACAAAATCCAAAATTCCTTTCTGAAAATGTTATGTCATTTACAAAATCAAGCACTTCCATCAGCCCTAGAATAAAATATTCTGGGGTGAGGGCAAAATGCATCTATCCTCTTATGGATATGCCATTTTCTGCAAAACTGTTTTTCAACCAGTACCTTGAACATTGCTGACTTCATTTTACCATTTTACTTCCCTAATATATACCATATAAATACAATTTTCCTTGATGAAACGTAGTCTTATTTAACTAAATTAGCAAAGCAGAGGAACAAGAAACACATTAACTGTTTTCCCCCTGGACTTCTCACCGCCCTTCAAGCCACTCAGCCTTACTTGTTCTTGGTAATTCTGCAATTGCCAAGCTTTAAGCCAAAGATATACAAGGTGTAGCCCCTTCGATCTCATGTCTTGCTCCGGCATGCCCTCAGTTTACTTTTCATCTTTCCACTTACTGAGAGTATTACACTTCCTTAACTTTTGGAGGTGAAATAAAGGAAATGAAGTTTCAAAAAGAAGCTAGTGCTATAGCTCCCTACAATAGCTAGCTGGTGTTTATTGCTTGTTCATTTATTTATTTCTTCTCTATGGATTATTTTATTTCCTATTGTAAATAAATGTACAACTGAATGAAAGAAAGTGTCAAAATAGCAGCAGGGAAAGACAGAGGTCAAAGAAATTTAAGTCGGTCCTGCTGGAATATGAGATGCAATCTTTTAACTTTTTGCATTTTGTGAGGTTAGAAGTCAGGAAGGTGAGTTCATTAATTTTTTTCTTGGGCTTCCCATTGTAATACAACAACAAAAAATATCTTTGATTTTTTTGTATGTTCAGTGCAGCTATTTCCAGTAGAATAATTTTTAACTGCGATCTGCGAAGCCTGATGTTCATAGGCTGCCTATAACCGCACAATCCTGACACAGTCTATCACTGTGCGTGACTTTGTTGCTAACTCCAGCAGGGACACAATTGAGTTATTCTAGCCTGGGTGCAGAATTCTCTTTGAGCAGGTTCAAAGTGGGATTTTGATGCACAAAATGGCCTTACAGACTCCTGCACCAGTCCCTTTTGGAAAGGAATAATAATACACAGTTTCTCCTGAATAAAAGGCTTTCACATTGTCTGTGCCTGGACACTTCTATTAAAAGCTCATATTCTTCCTGTGCAGTTAAAGTTGTTTACTGCCTATTCTCATCTAACAAATCTGTAAATGTTTGCACAAAGCTTTGCTTATCATGTAGGTTAGATTTTTTTTTCAATACTGTAATATGTCATATTACTCATGAACCTATGACGTGTGAGTGTTCTTTCTGTACACCACCCACATAACATATTTGAATTCCATCATATACATCCCCTCCTTTGTTCATATTTTGTCTATTTCCTCATTTAGTCATTATGGAAATAGTTGTGTTACTGGCATATTACTGACACCACCAAAAGGCAGAATTCAATTTCTTTGCCTCATCTTTTGAAATGCAGCAAGCTCAATAATTAGCATCCTTTTCTTCTATCTGTAAACGCAGTCAGACTCACTGAAGTGCTCTGTATGTTTGCACCTACTTTGCAGTGTGACTGAATAAAAGCAAACTCAAAGGAAAATGTTACTTCTCAAAATTATATTCATTTGCTGGAACCACAGAGAAAACAGTGGTTTTCAGTATAAATGTTTAAACTGTAAACTGAGTCAGATCCTTTATTTTTGTTGTTTTGTCTCTTTTCTTCCTTTCTTTTTAAATGGTTAGTGGTTTGCGACCGTTGAGACCACTTTTAGGGTGATGTTAGTAAATGATATTATGTCATCATTCTGACAAGGCAGTTAATATCTCTCCTTATTAATAATCCTCAACCTTTGAAATATTACATCACTGCATTTTTCAATCATCGTATGAGGGTTTTTTCACCAAATAAGGGACAATACTTGGTCATTTCTGCAGTAGCCTAGAATGGAGGCAGTATTTTAATCTCTCATTCTAATGTGAAATGTGTAATGTAACTAGTGGAATCAATAAAAATATTCAATACATGAATCAAAAATCAAGTTGCTGAAGACAAGAGAACAAATCCCAAAAAACTGCATACTCATACCAGCAGCGGTATTTATTGAGGCAATATATGGCAAAATACATTCTATTGAGAGCAAGGCATTGAAAATGGTGATACTTATTGATCCAAAAAGAATGAATCTTGTTCTAAATGGTTCAGGCTTTCTTTCTGAATATCTTGCTCTGTATTCCATAATGTCTCAAAGTGACAAGACCAGCAGTGTTTATTCCCTGCTCAACCTGATGATATGTTTACCCTTAAAATGGCTGACAATGTCTAAACATTTTAAAAGATTGGAGCCTAAAATTTTCTGTATCTATCATCTATAATCCCACTGAATAGATCTTCAAGGCTGCAGAATGAGCAAAGTTCCATTCCAGACAACGTTTCTAGAAGTTCTAAGAACAAGAATTTTCTGACTTTAATTTTTAGCGAGAATTTAAGGATAAAAAGAACAGTCAGGTGATCTAGCTTGAAGTCTATCAAGAATGTTATATTTCACCCAAGAGGGAAGCTGCAGTACCATGCACTTTGGATAGACTACAAAATCCTTTCTGGATGTGGCCTCAGTAATATTTTCTCTGTATATATTTATGCTGGATTAGAATTCTAAAGTACAGTGACAGACCTGCCACCTCTGGCAGCTACAAAACCAGTGATTCTGATGCATCTCGCATAAGAGCTTCAAATGCATCTCACATAACATTTGTATGACTGCAGGAAGTCTGCATAATTGTCAGCTTCATCACAGGCTAGAGATGGTAATGGAGAACAGGTGAGCTTGATGAACGAATCCCGGCCTGCAGAACAAAGTAGAAACAGAAGCAAACTCCTCGCCAGTGTGGCCCAGGGAAATTCCTTTTTTAGACAACAATCTGCATGACAATCTAACCAATTGACCCAGATGATGCTAAATATTATGTTATCTCCTACTGTACAAATATTCAAATTATAGTAGCTCTACCTCTGAGATTACTCACCTTGAAGATGGAATGAAATAAAGCGTAAAACATTTACCTAGCTGAATATTCTCAGGAAAAAAATGCATCTTCCCATATGAAAGTATCTATCTGAAGCTCTGAAAAAGTATTGTGGAAGAGGTATGAGGTTGCTAAGGGAATGCAGTTCTCTCCAGGTCCCATAAAAGAACATACACAGACTCTGTGGTTAGAAGGAACAGGTTTGTCTTATAGTTTGACACAGGTCACAGGATTTCTCCCAGATTTGACTAATGAATATCTTTAAATGGATTATTCTTGTTTTAGTAGTTCAGATTGTGGTAAGTCTTACTCTCTGTATTAACAAATTATTCTGTGCTTGCCCGAGAGACGTGCCTCAAAACTAAGAAATATAAGTACTACAATTTTTTTAAAAAAATTTTTACTTCCAGTGCCAGAAGCTGCTAAGTCCTAGTCAGTGAGCCTAGAAGTTCTACATTTATCAATTTTCAGTTATCTTCCTCCTATACAGCCACAAACCTTATCAAATTTACCTTCATGTTTGTTAAACTGAATCACTCACCATGCTTCCTGTGTTGCATGGGGGCTGCTTTACACCTTCTGCCACTTTTTGAAGCTGTATTTACATATTCTCCCTGAAGTATGAAAAAACAATCCATGGCCTGTTATAGTTTTGGTCTTACCAAAACAACATACACAGACTTTTGGTATATACAATTTTTATATGCTCTGTTTTCCCCTCTGGAAGTGCCTACCTGTCTCCACTCTCTTATTATGAACCAAGCAGGCTAGTGTAGGCTTCATCCCTGACTTCTGGATGACTTTGTTTTGATCAGATTACTTCAGTTATACTTCATATTCCCCATTTACATAAACAAATATTTACATAAATAGAAAGGTACCATTAAACTTTCTTGCCATAGAGATATATAAGTGATCATGTTGAAGTGCATAAGCTCTTCTATGAATTCCTAGTTTTCAATAAAGACTCATACTCTTGCTCTAATGCATAGCCTTGGTTTACCAGGACACTACCTTGGAGGCTAGTGGATTAAAATGTCATTAAAGTGGATAGATTTAACCTGTGACTCAGACCATTTGAAAAAATAAGAATATTATTTTTAGTTACCAGCCCACCAACTCCTGGATTTGTCTGGAAATGTACCAGAAACTATTGCATATTTGCTAAAGGATCACAAATAAACATTTTGAGCATCCTTGGGGTAAGGTCTGTTTACTGGGTATAATGTTTGTCTCATGGATTACAATAACCAAGTATCTCCAAGGCTGACCAGTTCCTGCTTCTTTGTGAAGGAAACCAGGATAACTGGAATCCCTGGCAATTCTGAACAACAAGAATGGCAGGATCACCTCAAGGTCATGGTCTCCAGATGCCTACACCATGCAACTTTATTTGGAAGGTGACAGGAACATGGACACAGCGCTGCACACCTCTTTTTTAGTTTACTTTAAAAAAGTAATTCTCAAAACATTTAGATTTTCTCACTTCCAAGCAATAACATCCCTTGCCTAACATTATATGTTGCCAGAACATTTCTGTGGACCTTCATTGATGGAAGCCTCATTAGAACTTGTCTCATACGAAACGAGATCACTGCTCTGAGACATACAATTAGTCTAGACAGAGACCTAGCAAATGAATGTAATACTTCTTTTGTGGTCACATGGTCTAGGTAAACTATTATCTCCCTTTAAAATTTTACCTCTTTAGGCTTTGCAAGGTAGAGAACAGTTTTGCAGTGGCAGAAAGCTGACATGCATGCCCACATAGGTCTCCTCCAGCTCTTGCCTACCAGTCAGTTGCTGTCTTTGCAGTAGTTTGTGGGTAGTTGTGAGATCTGTTTAACATTTATGATTCTATCTTTAGCCTTTCTTAATACCAAGTTGCCAACAATCTGCACTTCAGTGAATAATATACTTTATTCAGTTTTACTCAGCCACTGTGCTGTAAGTGCCTGATAAAATACCATCTCTTCTTACTAGTGTTTGACATTTCAGTTTTACTAGGGTTCACCCCACAAGAAGAAAATAATTCAAAGAATTAATTTCTGAGTGCAGAGAGAGATCTCCTAGAGGGGAAACCACTCATCTGGCAGTGACAAAACTACTCATTATCTACACCACAGCTTCACTAGAGGAAGAAAAAGAATATTCACATCTTAAATTGCACTGCCATCTATGTTACGTCAAGTAATGGTTGTTTCAAATAATTAGTTCTGCTACTGGCCTATCACTACAGCAATGTATTCCAAGAATGAAGGAGTGCTGAAAGTTTGAAAGAAGTTCAGGTTCAAAATGGGAAGGTCTGAAACCCAGAGCAGCACATTCCAACTTTTTTCAAATTTAACTGTCTCCCTAAAAGAATGGCAATGAAGATTCAGACCCCTTTACAAATTTCTCAGACTTTTGCAGCCATAAGTACATATCAAACTGATTTTCCTCATTGTCTTTCATGGCTCTTTCAGGGTTGGTCTAGATAGAGTTGGCCTGATTGGTCAGACCACACTTTGAAACATCCTGGTGTAGAGAGGATCAATCTGTCATCTACAGTGGGAACCTCCGGATCCTACATACCACTGTACACACAGTTGCTTACAGCAGTGAAACAAATTCACTAAAAAGACAAGTTCTTGGCAAGCAGGTAGCAAGAAAGGCTAATGATGAATCATAAATAGTAAGCAGATCCTACATCTACTCAGTATGGAGACACTAACTAGGCTCCCAGAGCAGTGTAGTCACATTCAAACAGCACTCTGCCAAAGTTAATTAGCCTGGACATTTTTCTGCACAGCTAATTAGCTTGACTGAAGCACCATGGTTATTGTCTTTGTTTGAAGCTAATGATACCTCCACGCTATATGGATCTGGCATCTCTTACTCAGGATCCTACCTTTTCAACAAGTTGTGGCCCAAATATGTGCCTACTTTCCATCGGTGATCCTTCTAACTCAGGACATCTGCTCCTCTCATACCATACAGAATGAATAAATGCAGATACAGTATGCCGGTGTGATAACGCCAGAGATCTGAATATTAAAATAAGGTTGTTTTTTCAGCATTTACCATACATATGCTTGCTTGTAGGCCAAGTTTCATCATAAGTCTTAATACTGAGAGGCTGTACTAAAACTTGAATCTCCATCTACCTCTTTAACTATCTAAATACTTCTGTATTTATTTTAAAATACCTTGTAGCTGTAGATGTTCCTTTTCTCTGTAGATGGTTAATTCTTTTGTGAACTTTGTCAATCCGTTGCATACAGTGATTTGAAGTGGCCATGAGTCCTGTGAATTTAAGATATCTCTTGTAAAAGGAATTTTATTTGTGCATTTTGAAAAACCTTTCACTTTCATGCCTGCTTCATTCATTACAGGAAAGTTTAAGTGGAATCTCATTTGACTATTTTTCCCCTTCTCTTCCTATAGAGATATATTTATTCATCTAGTGTTTCTATCTCTTGTGATTTTAAAATTATACTTGTGATATTTCCTTCCTTACTTTTAACTTTCATGGGTTATTGGATAATGTGAGACTTCAGGTCTAGTACATTCTGGTTGTGGAGAAAACTTTGTAAATAAGACTTAGGTGTACTCTAAATAAAACTAATGCCTCTCTCTCCTGTAATCACCTCAGCAGATTTTATGGTTTTAATTCAGTCTTAACAGCATTATGTCCTGGGAATGGAAGGATAATGGTGCCTTTGTCTATACTGACCAAACCTGATATCTTCATGCCTGTGGTATAAACAAATTTTTTTGTGTTTCTCCCCTCTTTGTCATCTTTCTCTGAACACATTGTTTCTTCTATAACCACCATTTAGCTAATGTTCTGAGAAAATGCCTAATATGAAGACAGCATCACACTGCCAATTTATCTTTGGGCTGTATCATTGTAATATATGTATCTATCATCAGTGTCTCGCCATCACTTTATATTTCACCAAGACACTGCCTGAAGGTTTTAGGAAAATGAATACAATCTCTATTATAAAAAGGTACAGGAAGTATCTGATGTATTCCACGATGGAAGAGAATTAATGAACAGGGTCAGAGACCAGTAAATGCATGGCCCTGCTTCAAGGAATTGTTTGTGCCAGCCGTGTTCCTTCACCTAATCAATGACAAATCCTGTCATATCAGTGAAATGGGACAAAAAGAGAGAGAAGGATAGACAGAGCAGCACGTCCTGAATGAAGCCCTGGACCAAAGCAG
>NW_010132763.1:9559-11215 GCF_000699245.1 Pterocles gutturalis
CTCTGAATATGAAATGGGATGGTCAGGTATGTCTAATGAGGTAATCTGTGTTACACGTACAAAATACCTCAGGGACTTAAGTTTTCCTGGACATTCTTCCAAAGTAAGGGGAAACTGAGGATACCTTTAACTTAAGGTGTATAAAATGAGAGAAGTAATAGTTCTTCAGGAGAGCAGTTCCATCTTCCAACTGCTTTATGTATGCCCCCATGGAGCAGACTCAGTGTGTGTCCTGGCCCTTGGATGGAGCATTAACTCTGGTTAAATTTGTAGAAGCTTTGTAAGTTAGTTTCTTTTGTGTTAGCTAAAGGAGATGCTTTGCTATAAAGTGGAATTTTTAGGAAAAAAATTTGCTTGCCAAATTGCGTAGATTATTCTATAGTTCAACAGTTTCCAAATATGGCTTAGTCATAGTTTAGATGGATAGGAATTTGCTACATAAAGTTAAAAAAATAAGATAATATTCCATCAAAATATTAAAAAAATCTTTCTTCACCCCTCGATTTCTTTTACCAGACAACTTGCTCCATGGCTTCATGGGAAAATTCACAGCCAATGGAACTTGTAAATTAGAGCCACCGCATGTTTACAGACCATTAAATTCAGGATTTTTTCTAGTCCTTTAGTACAGAGTTTGCATCTATACATAAAAATCATTGCCAGTGTTTTTCTGAAGCTGCCAATTTTTAAATCTTTTACACAAAGCATCATTGTTTTCCAAGTTTCCCAACACTGTGCTGCAATATATGCAACACCTTATATATATTAGGTCAGATTTTAGCCAGAAGACTACCAAATAGTGAAATATACGGCCTAAATCTTAATTTTATAATATTCGGAGTTTAAAACTAGTAATCAACATTACCAGGGAGTCACAGATTTAGTAACTGTTGATTATCAGAGGAAAGAAAGGATAAGGCACTAGGAAATCTTGTGAACCTAACTTGGACCTGATTTACCAAGACCTGTTATGCGTCAAGAGTGTTGTTAGACCTAATCATACATTTTGGAAAGTGGCATTTTGGATAGCAGTGGGATGATGTGATTCTAACTAGTTGAGGCTTACAGAAGATTATCACTCTGGATTGTTATGTGATCTTTACCTAAAGCCCTTTTTAATTGATTAAAGTTCCCCTGGCTTTAACAAAAATAACTCACATATGCCGGGTCATGAATTTGCATTTTTCTGAGCTAGGGTATGAAAAGCACAGAAAAGTATCAAGTTAGAAGAAAGCTAGTGGTCACATGAGCATACTAAGCTATGACACCTTTTGACTTTTTTTATGTTCCTGTCCTGGTTTCAGCTGAGACAGTGTTAACTTTCTTCATAGTAGCTAGTGGGAGGCTGTGTTTTGGATTTGTGTTGAGAAGAAGGCTGATAACATGCTGATGTTTAGAGTTGCTGCCAGGACAGTCAAGGACTTTTCAGCATTTCTGCTGTGCCAGTGTCTGCAGGGGCAGGAGAATCTGGATGGGAGCACAGCCCCAATTCCAAGCCTAGTAGGATTTGACCTTAGGTTTAGCACTGAGACCTTAGGTTTAGGATTGAGACCCAAATTGGCCAGTGGTATATTCCATATCATGCACGTCATGCCCTGTATACAGATGAGGCTTTGTCCAGAAGCATTCTCTCTTGCTCTGGGTTGTCTCTCTCTG
>NW_010132764.1:0-1688 GCF_000699245.1 Pterocles gutturalis
AATAAATAATATTAAGAAATTATTATAATAAATAGTTTAGGAATACCTTAGTGATAGTTACTAACAACCATTATGTAATGAAAATCTTTTGGTTTCTGTGTGCATATTTATACTTCTATCAATGATCACTGGATTTAAATGACTTCACTGTAATTGTACATTCACCCTTCATGCAACTTTGGTTTTTTTTTTCCACACCATTTACTTATGCAATATATACCTTATATCATTTATGATAAACTTTTTGCCTATACTTTTCACCTATTTCTCTGGAAAATTCAAAAGTTTTTCATTTGAATTCCTCTAGGTTAGACATTGAAAGACCTGATCCAGAGAAACCAAAATCGAGTTGAATATAATAAATATACCTCAAGGAGGCCAGCAGCATCCCATTCACATGAAACGTATTTCCTTCTGGCTCCTGTTTGGATCTTCCTGTTTCTGAAAACCACTCACCAGTCTGGAAGGGGAAGACACAGAGAGGAGCAATGCAGAGAATGGAGAGTTTTGCAAAAACCTAGGGCAATGGGCAACCTGCTGGCACAAATGCGGGTGCAGCTCCTGGAAGAAAGCAGCCTTTGTGCCTGGCAGGGTTGAAGTGACCTCCTGCTGCTGGGACACATCCACCAAGCAGTTCCACAAGTCACATCAGCTGAAGCCACCCCCACCACCCCTGGAGAAGCAAGGCTTAATTCAGTCTCTTATCTACCCTCAGTGAATACAACTGGAAGTGCTGCTCTTCGTGTATTCCCTCTGATATTTAGCACTAGGGATTTCTCTTTGGCTTTCAGCTTGCATCATCCCTTTTCAGCAAACCCATCCTCTTCTTTCCTTTCTCTCTCTTATTTTTCTTTAAATTTTTCATTTTGAATTTTAGTAGCAAAACAGAAACCACACCGAGCAATTTCTCTGTGGGCTGTTCTTTCAAGTAGGATTTGCAAAGCCCTGTCCTTGGCAGCAAGTGCTTTCCCCACTCCAGCAAAGCCTCTACTGAAAAACACTGCTTACTTGTGTGACAGCACTGTCCTTACAGGAATCAGGGACATGTGGAAAGATGCAGAGTTGAGCACTAGGACCTGTATGAATACTCGGCTTAACTATCTATCCCAGGCTCTCATTGACATAATTAGAAAAGGCTTCCAAATACTGTAATGAAAAAGAAACGTATATGGCTTTCTGGGAAATGTCTAGCAATCTCACATCAAGTGTTATCATTTCTTTCTTACACTTTTCAGTGTTGTTGTCACTGCTTGTAGCAGATGGCTAGTTTATATCTTTTACCCTTTGCACAGGAATTTTTGTTGTTATTGTTGTTTGATGAAATAACTGGCTTTCAACAGTGTTTTTAATTTAACTGATGTACTGTTTGGGAGATGGATGAAACTTTAAAATGCTGGTTGAAGCAAAGTGCCTGGTCACAGACACACATATTTAAAATGAGTAACATGTACAAGGCAATTTGGGTAGGATGTTCAGAACAATGGATTGAGAAAAGCTGCTGTTTATAAATGGCTATTTACATAATCTGCCATTTCTGTTATCTGCAACATTCGGCACAACAAAATTACTGCGAGCAAATGAAATCTAAATGCCACTATATGAACTAATCTCAGCCAAAGCATAAGAAATTTAAATTAGCTCATAGTCAAAGCAGCTTGCATGACACACTTAGAAGATGAAGTAATCTT
>NW_010132764.1:1704-9879 GCF_000699245.1 Pterocles gutturalis
CTGATCTTTGCTCAGTTGGTAATTTCGCCATCCCCTCATATTTTGAAGGTGAGAGGTGTCATTCTTAGAAGGTGGCATGCTGGCCTGCCAAAATAACACACTTTTCACACAGGGAACCCACCCGCAGGTCACCTTATGCTTCAGTTTGAACGATGGAACAAAGAGGATGTTCTTTAACTGCACAATAATCGATATTGCCACATCTGAGGGAACTAACCAACAATGAAAAAACCTTGACCATTATGGGTTCAGTCCCTGCAAGCATCTTCTGTCCCTGATTCAGCAAAGCAGTTAAAGCTATGCTAAATGGGAAGCACATGAGCAGTCCCACTGAAATTCAAAAGTACCTTGTGCTCTTTAAAATAAGCACGTGTTTACAGTCTCTGATGGATTAAGGCAAGAATGAGCACAAGTCTGTGTGAGCAAGCCTGTGTTTTACACTGTTGATAACAAGGTACTTGTTCTGCCCTGTGGCTCCCAGCATGCTTTCTGAATGAACTCACACAGTATCCATACCACTAACTACAGCATTTGGGGAGCTGGCACAAAGGACCACAGAGTAAGGTATGTGCTCTGACCAGCCATCAGCAGTCTTTGCAGCAGAAGTGATTTTTAATGAAACATGGTGGGGAGCCCTCTCATGAATAAACCCTAACCCCCCCATCTATGGAGGTTGCGTGGGGCACAGAGAAATAAGATGGGGCTCGATGGTTCTCCCCATCTTTATCAATGCATGTCTTCCAGGTGCCCAGGGCAGTCCACTGCATCAGCTGATGTCCCTTGCACAACCTGTGCACCCCCCAAATCTCTTCTTCCTGTGTTTCTTCATCCCCTTTGCTCCTGCATCACACCAGAGGTGTGCACTTGCTCACCGATCCTTGGGGCTGCTGCAGGTAATAAATTCCCTTCCTTACATCCACTGTGGCCTTAATGGCTGAGGAACTCAAGAGGAAGACCCAGCTCTTAGGATACAACATCTGCCTGTGGACATTCATCACTTATTGCAGAATTACATGGACCATAGGAGGTTCAAGCACAGCCTTCCTCTCGAAGATCTCATGCAGACTGGCATAGCATGGGCAATTATGTTCAGTTGCAGCCAAGAACCACACCTGTATGCATGTGTCCCTCATCTCTTTCTGGATCTACACTACGATTTAGTTTGTACAAAGCCAGTTCAATCCAGGTGACCCAGTGCAGCTTCACACTAGGACAGGGGAAGTGAATGAGAGAGAAAGAGAGAAAAGAGCTTTCTAATCCCCAAATCCACCAACACCAGCACCACTTTGGTAGATGTTGATGGTGGTACTTTTTTCCTCCTATACAAGTCCTTAAATATGCACATGTTGTAGCGTCTTTTTGTAATGGGATCCATATATGATATATCATCTATGAGTTAATGATAATGACACAATCGTAGAGATAAATAATGACATTACAAAGTCTGCTGATGACATTAAGGTAGCATAGACGATGTCCACTGTAAAGAGGACAGCTTATGGTCCCAGGTGACAGGATAAAAAAATGATAGAGGAAATTCTGTGTGGTTAACCTGGAAGATGTGCATGAAAATAAACACTCCTAACTTTATATATTAAAAGGATGAGCTTTGAAACTATTTCCAAGCAACAAAATTTGGTGTTACATTAGATAACTTCATGAAAAGTAAGATTTCCCAGTCTTTAGAGGACCACTTCCCCAGACAGGAATAAATTTATTTATTATGTATAGCCTTAAGGAGCACTTTGCAAAATAATTTGTTATAAGAGTATTACAATCATACTTTACTAGCTTTGTATTTATTGTGAGATAAAACTAATGCAAATTGTTTTACTGGATTATTTCCTGCACTTTATCAATTCCTTGTCAGGTTGCTTGTAAAGACTACAGAAAAATCCTGAGGGTACCATAATTATGTTTCATAATACGGTAATTATATGTGCAGAACTTTAAAAAGGAAAAATCTTTAGGGATATCTTCCTTTAGCAGACTGTGATATTATTACAATCATCTACAGTCATCTAGAAATTTAAATAATTAAATGTCCAAATTTGCTCCCGTTTTTAACTTTTTTCCGCTATCTGTGTCACCATGATTTGTTAATACACATTTAATATGTACATTTTATTTTTATACCCACATATATAGAACTTTCAGAGAAAATCTACTTACAAATGATTACTATTTCGGATTAAAATGACAGAATTAAAATCAGCCTTTCCTTTTAAATAATAACTCTTTTAAATAATAGCTCTTTTAAATTCTTTGTTTTATACTCAGGACAGCAACAGGTACTATATCAAAGTGACCAAAATGAGTTTTTCTTTTCTGCAACTGCATTACAGGAGTAGCTGACCTCCCCAGTCCCTGCCATCCTGACCTACTCAGTGGCTCTGTGATAACTGCCTGAGAGTGAGCCTGTGGCTAACTAACCGCCAGACCCTTTCCTGCCCTGCCAGTATTCCCCCTGTGGTCCAGTCTTTGAGGGAGGAACAAGACCGGGCCAATATTTTTAATTTCCACCCTTCTTCATGAGGAAACGAAGAGCCACAGTGTAATCCCAGCATTATAACCAGAGACTGAAAAGGGTCTGAATCTTACATCAGTCTAACTCCGCTTACTTTGGCTGCTCTTTACAGTAGCGTGAGTGTGAAATGAATCATGCTCTCTGTTTTCTGTCGCCATGCCCACAGCCAAAGTCAAGTGATACAGATCAGCCAACACAAAGGGGGCCCACATCTTAAAAAAAAAAGCAAACTGCTATGTTACTTCCATACTCTGCTCCTAAGCTGGAAACTGAACATTTCAAGGCTGTGACAAATAAAACCAGGAATGGTGAGAATCATAAGAGCTCTGGCAGAGAAGAGGTGGATCCCCCAGTAATGCAAGTTGTTGGAATTATAGCCTTCTGTCCTGGGTTAAGCTGAGACAGAGTTAACTTTCTTCATAATAGCTAGCAAGAGGCTGTGTTTTGCATTTGTGCTCAGAAGAAAGCTGATAAAAAGTGATGTTTACATGCCTGCCAAGGCCTTTCAGCTTCTCTGCCTGTCTGCAAACAGGAGAAGCTGGGAGGGAGCACAGCCCCAGTTACTAGCCCAGGATTTGATCTTAGGCTCGGGACTGAGACCCAGAGTGGCCAATAAGCCATTCCATAACATACACGTCATGCCCAGTATATGGGTGAGGACCCTCCGGAAGATTGTCCCTTTTGGTTTTGGATCTCTTTTGCTCCAGGTCATCTAGCTCCAGGTGGTCTCTGTCCCAAGGCCTTCCCCCTCCACACCCCATCAGCTCTTGGTCTGGGACTCTCGGGCTGTTATCTCCATTCTGTGAGTGCGGTTTCGGGACTCTCCCTGCTCCGGGATCGTTAGCCGGGAACAGGCTGAGCCTTGGTCATCAGGTGGGGGGGGCAGTATCACTGTGTATCACTCATTCGTATATTTGTATATAGTATTATTTTCAATATTACTGTAGTTTAGTTATTAAATTGTTCTCATCTCAACCAATGAGTCCTTTTTTCCCTTTACCCCTTTAATTCTTTCCCCTATCCTCGGGTAGGGGGGGGAAGGGGAGGGAGTTGAGTGAGCGGGTGTGTGGTTTGGCCCCCAGCCAACAGCAAACCCATCACACCTTCCTTGTACTGCAGTTCTATTCCATTTGATCAAATTACTGCACAAAAACAAAATGATAATGTTATTAGCCAGCTAAGCGATCACAGGCTATATTTATGTAATAATGTTCATAAAGCTTTAGCATAACAAAACTCAGTCAACATGGAGTTTGTCCTGCTTAACACAAACTCTATTATGAAACATTTAACTACATACTGACTAATCTGACCTGCTTCGCCATGAAAAATGGAGATCTGTGCCTGTCCGTATATAACAAATCTCTGCAGAAAAAGCCTTCCTACAATGAAAGCCTGTAACAGTGGATGCCATTGCATTAAGTAGTATTAAAAACTAAACAAGGAAAAGCAGCACAACCCGTCTTAGAACACTGTGTGCTGACTGTTTACAGATTTATTTACAGTTTTGATATGTGCACGCACACAGGTGTAAGGAATTCAAATTCATAAAATGGATGTGTCCTAGAATATTAGGTTAATAGGCAAGTAAAAACTAAACACTCCTTTCCAGCAAAGTGAATCAACAGGTAGAAGAAGATAGAGCCCTGTCTCTCCAAGAACAACCTGATTCATGAAGAAATAAAATGTGAGATAAATAGAAGCCCTATAGTAAAGAAGGATATAGGCATCAATTTACTGGACTACTTCAAAAATTTAGAGACTGAAGATTAATTTTTAATTTCACTTTCATCAGTGTAAACTCAAAAAAAATCCCCCCATTTCAGTGGAGTTGCTCCAGACTTGTAGCATTTTTAATGACGTGTAAGTCTGCCCTTGAATGCTCAATTTGTTGAAAAGATCAATTTTTCTCCTAAACCCTGAGGACTACTCTCTGGTTTTCAGTGTAGGAGTTTTGAATAAGACCAGTATTTTATGTCTTGATGTTCTTTTTAGTATTCCAGTCTACCAGATAGTTTCTCTAATGTTCTGTGTGGATGCCTCCATAAACTGTCCTTATTCTGAATTCATTGAACAGGTGTTGCTTTTATACACCTGCAGATGGTAAGGCTACCAGAAAGGACATCAAAGCAAAGCTAAATAATACCTCTGATAATATAGTGCTGATTCCTCATTCAGCACACAGCTATCATGAGTAACTTCAAGATGGGCAGGTTCCAAATGCTGAAGTGGACTTAGATGGAGTAGTGAAGATACAGAGTTAGAAGGAATAGTCCAGGAAGTCTCTCACTTTCTGCAGAAGTTATACTTCGCTTTTATATACGGGAAGATATTTACCAGATCCTAACAAAAAAAAAAATCCAGAAAAAATACTCTCATCTAAAAAGATGTTTTTAATTTTGGTAACAGAACAGCTTGGGGATTTCCTTTATTATTTCATTGCTATGTTTTGTATATATTGAGTTATTAAATATTAATATTAAAATTTTTTTAAATCAGAATTATTCTCTTTGATATGGTTCGAGGGAGACAAGACAAGGCTGTGACTTGAGGAGGAAATGACTTTGTTGTTTTGATTTATTGGCTGTGTGGCTGAAGATGTCTCCCCAGCACTGCTTCTTTTCATGCTTCTGATAACAAACATTTTTGACCAGACAATGCCTTAACTGCTGTGTTCCATAAATAATTGCACAGAGTCAGACTGATCCAAAAGCTGCCATGATACAATCTCGTCACCTTCGTCTAGTGCCTTTTTGCATCAAGAGGAATGTGAGTTTCTTGTAGTGTTTTAGGGACAACCTTGCGCCCTTTCCCTCCTACCCACCACAGTTCCGCTATTGGAGGCACCTGCAGTTGAGGGAGGTTACTTGCACTACAGGAAACTGAAAACAACAGTTTTCATGGACTGAAAGTTTCCGAAGTTTACAAATAGGATGAAGAATAGGACAGAGGTTACAGTTTTCGCAGCAACATACAATAAAAAGTTATGTTGATCTGAAGCAAATAGAATTGCAGTTCTACTGCATGTCAAACCACAAGAAGCAGCCAGCACTTGGGATTCAGGAATATTTAACAATATTTACAGTATACAGTAAATATTTTGAACCAAGTTATACTAATAGCCTCCATGACACTAGCTGCTACTTGATATATGTCAAACAAGGCAGGTAGACATTAACAGAGTCTTAAAACCTGTAAGCAAATAAAATTACAAAAATCTAATACATAAATCATAAGGGCAAGATATGCAGAAAACCAACAGCTATTGACTTAATTTCTTAGGCTCAAGTGCGGAGAAACTTGGACTTTCGTTGTTTTTTTGGTTTTTTTTTTTTTAGAATATGCCAGGTCCATGCACAGTAAAGTAAGAAAATTCTACATTTTTAAGGATCATTATTTCTTCATTTAAGGATCAATATTTCTTCAGTCCTAACTGTAGGAAAAATTTTCATTGCTTTTCAGATCCAGCTAGCAGCTTTTCACTGACAAATAAAATTATAGTATTAACAGTGCAGTGGGGTTACACAGCCATGCTTCTCTCCCACTATTTGGAACAAGGCAAGGACACAGCTAATAGATGTCATTTACCCTACTGGCAACACTTCTGCGGTAGAAATCAATCCTTCTGTTTACAGCCAAGTCCAAACCAGAATACAGCACTGGTTTATGTACAAATTAACATCTACATGCCCGTTGGAGATTAAAGCACATAAAGAGTAAAGTCATAGCCACTGAGACTACAGTGACACTTTGGGGACACAATACATATATTTACCCAAATTTGGGTTAGTCAGGATACATGACAAAAATCTTCACTTCTGATGCTTTTTGTAAAGAGATTAAAATAACTCTACTTCAGTCCTCAATTCAGTCACATTATCAGCCTTGGATCCAAATGTGTTTCTATTCATTAACTAATAGTGATCATTTTAATGTGCTTTTCATCCACCTTGGCTGAAAATGTTTTACTCCTCCTGAATGACTCTTGGCTGTTCTAAGGCTGTAAGGAATTTGTCTGAGAAAAAACATAAAGTGCAGTCTGGCCATTCACAGCAGATACAGTTTGTCATGAAAATACCAGTTAAAAATTCTCAGTTGATTGTTAGTTACATTTAAATGTTATTAACTAAGATTTTCCAGGGAATCAGAGAGAGAAATAACCTCTTGATTACCAAAGTTACTGTCTCCCTGGTATAATGCACTAGAAATCTGGAAGAACTGAATTCTAAGGATTCTAACCGAATACAACATCTCAGGCAAATAATCTAAGTCATAGAAGTATATGGTGAAATGAGCCTTCCTCATTACCTAATAAAGAACATTAGATAAAGTAAAAGCTAGTTTAATTCTGATTGAACTATTAGGTCCTGAAAACTGACGTGTTATTTACTAAGTCCAGTTGGAAAAAACTCTAGATTAGTACTCAGACCTGAATATACCTGCAACCAGCTGAACAGGCAGACAGATTTGTTCAAATACTCATATCCAAGGCCAATTTACATTTATGAGCAATTCCTCAATATGCACAGATATGAAGTCTTGGCAAGGGAGTTCTGTATTCATGTGCTTGTTTATTTAATACACAAATGCAACACCAGCTACATTAAGCAAAAAAACATAATATTTTATTAGGCAAGAATAAAAGCATATAAAGGGAAAGGAAGCAAATCCAAATTATACAGAACATGAAATAATAAACAAAGAGTTTAGTATCTTATCTTGGGTCACATAGGAAATCTGTGGCACAGGCAGGAAATGAAACCAAGTCTGCCTGCCTCACCCCCATTTCTTAGCACAAGATCATCCCTCACCTTTAAGTCTGCATATCTGATATCAAAGGCATACACATTCTTTCAGACTGAATCAGGGAAGGTTTGTACCGCTCTGTTAATGCAAGTAGTAAACCTTAGTTAATCTATAATTGAAGAGGCGGCATTTCCAGGAGGCAAGCCCACACCAGGGCACTGGTTCACTACAGAATATGGCTACTCACGAAATTTTTAGCACTTTTTCTAGTATCACCTCTGTGATACTTAAAGTTTTCAATTTGAACTCACTATGTCTAGTGAGATCATGACCAGAAATAATAGGGCAGCAAGAAAACTAAGCAAGAAATAGCACTGAAGAAATAATCAGACCAACAGACCACTAGCTTTTACAGAGCAGAACAAGAAACATTACCTAATTAGACCTGAGGCCACAGGTTTGTAAGATGAACTAATGTTGACAGATTATTGGCCAGTGTGAACTCTTGCTGGACACATCTCCACCATGAACTGTGCACTCACACAGGTCCTTGTTACACAGGTACATACCTTGCTACAGGTACAAGACTGAGGGACCCACTGGAGGGCCCTGCTTGGCTACTCTCTCTCCTTTCTGAGAAAATCAGGCTGCACAGAAGAGTGATGCAGATCAGGTTTGCCCTGACCTAAAGTCTGCAGGTGGCCAGACTAGGCATAGCTACCATGCTGCAGCCTTACAATACAGACATGGCTCTAAGGCTCAGATCTTCTACCACATCTCCTGACTTTTGATTCTGCTTGGCGCATCTCAGGACTAAGAATTTTTATAACCTTTAGCTGCTGCTAAATCTTTGTGAGAAGTATTTTCATCAAACAGCAAACTGTCTTGGTGTCAGGACCACC
>NW_010132765.1:0-1949 GCF_000699245.1 Pterocles gutturalis
AGGAGACCTCATCACTCTCTACAAGTACCCAAAAGGAGGTGGTAGTGACATGGGCACTGGCCTCTTCTCTAAAGAAACAAGTGATAGAACAAGAGAAAATGGCCTCAAGTTGCACCAGGGAAGGTTTAGGCTAGATATTAGGAAAAATTTCTTCACTGAAGAGGGGTCAGACATTGGAACAGGCTACCCAGGGAAGTGGTTGAGTCACCATCCCTGGAGGGGTTCAAAAAAATGTGTAGATGGCATGTAATTTTATTTAGGTTTGTAGCTGTAAATAGTGACTTAGTGATCCATCAGGAATTAGGTAGACCTAACAATTTCTATACTTCTTCATGGGAATTTAAATAATTTAGTAAACTCAGTCTCTGCTGTGCTTCTCTTGGTTCACATTACACATCTGTGAAAAGTGAGGCACTTCAGAATGTTAGTAGTCTGCACATATACAGCCTATACATATACAGAGTGGCAACTCTGAAAATACAGATAACTGTTATCATGCTAAAAAGTTCTGTATGAAGGATGACATTTTCTAGCTGTGTGGGTGGTTACAGGAGGAAAAGAGGAGCTTTGGGAGAAAAAAAACCAAACATGACTGGCTTGGGAATAATTTTCACTTGATTTTTAGAAATACTGTTGATTCAGTTTTGTGGATTACTATAAACAGGTATCAACTTGTACTTTGATGGCTATTGTATTGTATAATTCTTCTAAGTTTTATCAAAACACGACTAAATATGTTGCTGCCTGTGTGAAATGAACAGATGCAGGCTTCTTAAAATACACTTTGGGAATTTGGTTGAGGTTTGCTTTGTTTATTTCCATACTGTCTTAGTGCAGCAACAGTACCTTTTCCTAAAGGAGAGTAATGAAATAGATACTGTTTTAATCAAGCCTTTATTTGTACCTTTTGTCCCCATAAATCACATCAGTGCAGATTTTGGTTGGTCCCAGGCAAACAGCAGGTCGCACTGAACTCTAGTTTCTGGTAACTATACATTAGGGTAATCTCTCTTCATATGATGTCTTGTTTCTTTTTCTTTTTGGTGCATGGGGATTTAACTACAGCAACCCAGCAAGCTACATGACCTCTTCCACAGTAGCTGGTTCCTGGTGTTTTTCAGAGCCTGAGTGATATGGATAGAGGCTTGGAAAAATGCTTCCCTTCAGGAGATAAGGAAAAAAGGAGGCAATGTTGCCTATGTTTCATCTCTCCCAGTTTCTGTTTGTCTCTCTCTCCATCCGTTGGGTCTGGTTAAGTAGGCTTTGCAGGTGCATGTTTCCCACACTGGCTGAATCCTTTCTAACCCTGTCTTTCAAAGATTTGGGTGATGCACAGTCTAATCTGTCACAGGGGCTTACTTAATACCTTGTACACACAGGTGAGTGTTTTACTGCTGGAGTAGGAAATGCTTATGCTTTCTAGATTATATATATATATTTTTGTTTGTTTGTTTGTTTAGTAAGGGTGTAAGCTCAAGAGTGGAGCTTAGAAGTATCTATTTAACTTTTCCATGAGCCAATACTTCAGAAGGCAAGTATCTCCAACTTTTCAAATAGTTGGATCTAACAGAGATACAATCAAAGCTGTGTCTAGGCACAGATTAAAAATAAGGATGTATCACCAAAGTGTTGTCTTTTTCTGTTGGCAGGATGTGGATTGCCACAGTGAAATCTTACCTTGAAAAGTCATGAAAGTAAAGCAGGAGTTAAAGTCTTTGATGTTCTTCAGGATAAACCAGCAAACTGATTCTCAGTAATGTGTTACCTTGTTTTCCCAAGTCTAGCTTGAGAAGCTAGTACTGTGGATACTGTGACTTTGACATATGAAAAAAGCTACTAGGCTGTGGGGGGTTAGCCCTTGGCTCGGGGCCAAGCCACACACACCCGCTCACATAATTCCCACCCCCATCCAATGATAGCAGAGAGAATAAAAGGGTTAAATGGTAAAG
>NW_010132766.1:0-2333 GCF_000699245.1 Pterocles gutturalis
AAAAAAAAATAAAATAAAAAATAAATAAAAAGTTCTTCTCCCTATGACACATGTTCATTTGCCTCCTAACACATTATGTGTATACCAGACTATTTCTTCAAGAAATATAGTCTGAAAAGAGTCTGCCACTTTTAGGGGCAATGACAGCTATTTCCCTGCTCCCCCATGCAATTTTATTGTGGTGAATGCACAGAGGTAGCCACCTGCATATGAAATGCTGTGCCTGAAAAAATCCATACAGATGGAGAAATTTAAAAATGACAAGAATTCACATTTATATATATATTTTTTTTTTCACGTTAATACGAGTATCCATCCAGCAAATGGCACATTGTGCAGTCACCAGGAACCCAAGGGCTGACCTCCTGGGCTCTCTGCCTAGCTCTGCTTTTTCACAGTCTCATGAAGGCACTACCAGTTTTTGGGGAGGCAAAAACCTGGTGCAGGGAGTTAAGAGTAACTCAAGTAAAGGACTTGCACCCTGAGGAGATCAGCACCTCTGTTAACCGAATATTTACACACCTGTCAGAGTGGGGTCTGGCTGAATGGGGCTGCACAGGAGTAAAGGCAGATGGTAAAAAAGGATTGCCCAAGAGCAGGGATTTTCACTGAGGGCTGGCCAAGATCAAAGGAAAATGGCGCCACTGGGCTGCCCAGGCTGTGGCAAGCTATACCTGCATATGAGCAAAACCCTGTGTGGTCTGTCCATCTGTAGTTTCTTGCAGGATGAGGGTTGTAATTTTTTCTGAGAGACTTGATGATTCAGCAAAAAAAAAATTAGTCTCTTTTTCTTGGCATGAATATTCTTTTCAGGATGTTTCTCTGCCCAAGACTGAAAATGCTTTCATAAAGAGATGAAATTCAAAAGGTCATCGACAAACAAACAAACAAACAAACAATCAGTCAGCAAGAATGGAGAACACATTCCCTAACGGAGAGACAGACCCTACACCACTATGTTGCTGATATTATGAAACGTCTCAGCAGTAGACTGAATTTACAATATATACAGTTAACATGCCAGGGATGCAAGAAAAATAATAGAAGGCAGGCATTTATTGTCTGCAATGCAAGAGCTTTTTCTAAAGAATGTGATAAGTTCATAAGAGTAGGAAATCCCTGATTAACACTGGGGGTAGACATGTGTTTGCTATGAATTAGGTGAAAAAGAAGGAACAGGTACAACACAGTCTCACAAGCACTTGCATCCCAAGACATTATAACATGGGCTTGCTTTACATACAGCTCCAGACAAAACAGACCTCTTGACCAGGGAGGACAGTGACTGGAGAGAGGAGGTTTGGCTTTGCTTGCCCCAGGGAAGGACCTCCTCCAGGCACTTCCCAGCTGTTCCCGTGTTTGTGTGAGTGGAGATGGCACGGAATTGAGTGGTTGCACCCAGAATGTGGTGCTGCATCTTTATTTAACACAAGCATTAATGACGAAACAATCACAGTTCCTCACCCCAAATCGCCTGATAATCTACTGCTTCTCTTGGGCCTGTTGCCACCACCGCTGCTCTTAAACCCTTGTAATGCCATCGATTTCGGTGGAGCTAATCTGAAAGGTACACACATGGGAGACAGATAAGAATCACTTCACTCCAATGCTGAATGACAGGACCTGCACTTCATAGTTGGCAAACGTGCATGTTTAGTGGCACCACCACACACTTGGGATAGTAGATGTTGAAATTACATTAATCTGAACTGAATATTCCAAGCAAAACTACTGCCAAAACACACACCCTTTTGGTAGCAGCGATGGAAGGAAGCCAGCGCTCCTTCTTCCACCCCCCACAAAGAGTTCATGCAGAGTCTTCAAAAAGTTACTGAATGCATAAAGCGGGGGAATGTCACCGTCACCTGACAGTAATGATCACATTTCATGGTGAATGATTACCAGCTCCCAATTACAAATGTGAGCTTCTTAAACTGCCATAATTCATGGCAACATACTTGCTGCCTCCAGCCATAAATCACAATTTTTCTAGGGTGTGGGTGAAAGAGCCATCTGTGCTGATTTGCAGTGAAGCCTCCAAAAAGCCCAATTTATCAATATTGTGTTCATCTTTCTGCCCATCTCTGTTGGCCCGAGCTCATCTGAAAAAGTGTCTCGTTCCTCCCTCCCAGTGCAGGTCACTGTTGTGGTTTTGTGTGGTAGGTTTGTCTGGTAGCAGGGAGGGGCCACACTGACGGCTCCTGTTAAGTAGCTGCTAGAGGTTTCCCTGGACTCCAGCTCTGCTGGCAGCAAGGGAGGGGCTGCAGTGGCAGCCCCTGTAAGTAACTTGTCAGAGTTCCCCTAGATCCAAGTCTGCTCTGGCAGCAAGGGAG
>NW_010132767.1:0-1999 GCF_000699245.1 Pterocles gutturalis
GCTCCCGCCGCCGCCGAGCCCGGGGCGAGAACAGGAGAAACGGGAGGAAAAAAGATCCACTCCTGTCTTTGCAAGGAGTGAACACACGTCGGGAAAATTAGCGGCAAGAAAAGTGGAAAGTGTACATCACTGGGGAGGGACCCCCCCACACACGTTTTAAAATAAAGGTAATCAATTAAAATTAAAGTTTTTGTGATAGTGTTTGTGTATGTTCCCTATAATCCATAGTTCTTGCAGGCAGGGTAATCACTTCCTCTGTCTGTAAATGCAGCTGCTTTTGAGGTTAGGCTACGACAGCAAAAGAGAGACCGCAGAGCAGAGGCAGCCTGGGCACGGGGCAAAGAGGCAGAGACGCTATTCTGTGATTAGCCCCCCGCCCCCCTTAAACAACTGTAGTAAGTGTAACCTGGGTTCCACAAGGCCAACTTCTGAATATCAGCATGTATCACTGCAGATCACTTGTAAAAATATGTCCTTTTTATGTCCTGCCTAGTACATAAGAAATTAACCCCCTTCTTTTTCTGCATCTTTTCTCTAATTTTCTCTCATTGCCCAAAGTTAAAAAGGGATAGAGATTTATATTCAGGTTACTACTGGAACCTACTCATTGGCTTCCAGCTCATTGACATTTCTGCCAACCTATGTGTAATTGACAACTAAGAAATACCATTGATTGACCTTTAATTGTGGAATTCTATAATGGGAAGGTTTCTCCCTTTGAAATCGGTTGTTTCTGTGCTACCGCATGTTTCATTATCAAAAGTATTTCAGCTGCTGTTCTCTCCATAATGTTCATAGCAGAAAATTGTTTCAAGGACCAACATAATAATTACACCAGAATTTGATTTCACCATTAGAGTCTGACTTAACAGACATAATCTTCATAAATGAAAATAAAATTAAGCCTTTCACTAAGTTCAGGCAATGTCACATTTCTGGTACTAGCAAAGGCTTTTATTTTCTCTGTACAATCATATATCACCCTCAAAGTAGGGGGGAAATCCTGGAATCATTACGGTTAATGAAAATTTTGCTATGAAATCAGGTTTTTACCTAAAAAAACTTATGCTACTTTTTCAGCAACTCCCTGGCTACACAGTCTTACAACACACTCCACAGCAGCCTTAGTAAAAGGATCTGGGCTTGGACCCAAGCCTCAATCCCTTATCAGACCAACTCAACTTCTTGTTTCAGTCAGCTGTAAACAATTGATACTATCACTGAAAAGTGCAAGAACTCTGTTACAAATAATATTATCTGTCCCTGGAGAAATGTCATTCTCCCCTTTACACATAATGCTGACCTATATGTAACGTTAAACTCTACATAGCGGCATTAGCATTTCAGTGTGCTCAAACCTCAGAGTCCATATTGCTGTGGTGTGTGACAGACATATGCAGTCATCTCTCTCCTAAAGAAAGAAAGATCTCAAGCTCCAGCTCTGCACTGCCATACGCCTACTCTGTTCACAAGGAAAGTGGAAAATTGGAGAGGTATGGGTATGAACGATGGACTGCTCAATGAATGAAGAATTGGTTGGCTGGTCGCAGCCAAAGGGTTGTGGTCAACGGCTCTGTGTCTGGATGGAGGCCGGTCACAAGTGGTGTCCCTCAGGGATCTGCCTTGGGACCGGTGCTCTTCAACATCTTTATCAACGACATAGATGAGGGAATCGAGTGCACCCTCAGCAAATCTGCAGAGGACACCAAGGTGTATGCAGTTGATACAATAGAGGGAAGGGATGCCATCCAGAGGGACCTGGACAGGCTGGGGAGGTGGGCCCATAAGAACCTAACGAGGTTCAACAAGGCCAAGTGCAAGGTGTTGCACCTGGTCCGGGGCAATCCCAGGTACTTGTATAGACTGGGAGAAGATCTCTTTGAGAGCAGCCCTGCGGAGAAGGACTTGGGGGTCCTGGTGGACGAGAAGCTGTACATGAGCCAGCAGTGTGCGCTGGCAGCACGGAAGGACAACGATGTCCTGGGCTGCACTAAAACAG
>NW_010132768.1:0-879 GCF_000699245.1 Pterocles gutturalis
TCTGTGATTCTGTGATTCTGTGACCTTGATGCTGGCCTAGATGTTGAATTGCTAGTATTCTCCATGTGCCTAAAACTGCTGAGCCTCCCTGACATATTTCTTCCTTTGCTATAGATATTCATTGAAAATAGTCATATTAAAACTGGAGTTTTGTCTTTAGAAAAGAGTAATAGTAAAACTGTCAACAACACAAGAGATTACAGGTTTAAGAGAGTCCTTGCAAAAAGGACTGAAATTAGGGAGTGCTAATACTTTCCTCTGACAGCCACTCATTCAAACCACTGGAAGTGGTTCCTGCCTGCTGGATTTTTCATTCATCTGCATAAAGAGGTGAAATTGAGAGGATCCTTAACTCAACGGCCAGATGCCAACATCACAGCCCCCCCTCCCCCCCCAATGCCATTTTCAAAGGAACTGAATGGATCAAATGGATTATGAACAGCACCTCTTTCACTTGGTCTAAGTGTTTTCTTCCAGGGTCCTCTCCTGGTGGTGTGTCGCTTGCCTTACTGCTGTCACAGCTGTAGCTTTTTTTGTGGATAAGTGGAAGATTTCACTCTTCTGGGCTGCCAATTAGGTGGCTTTCACTATCAGCTAGAGCCAGAGTGACAAAATAAAGTGCAGACTTTTGTCCTAGCCTTTGCAAAAAGGAACTAGCAGCTGTTCCAGATGAGAATAGAGACATCTCCCACCTCTTGCAGTCCAAAAGATGGAACAGAATAATTTTCAAAATGTTAGAAATATATATTGATTTATCACAATTCTTGTTTCCCATTTAAAGAAACAATTTGTCTTTTTTTTTTTTTTTTTTTTTTTTTTTTTTGTATGGCCCTTGGCATTTTGCCTTGACCCACGTGCAAGGTCCTGCATGTGGGTCGA
>NW_010132769.1:0-3696 GCF_000699245.1 Pterocles gutturalis
CCACCAGGTCATGATCTCCTGACCCAACACGGATTTCCAACTCTTCCTGCTTATTCCCTATGCTGCACGCGTTTGTGTACAGGCATTTCAGGGACCGAGCTGAGCACGCCAGTTTCACCCTAATAGGGTGGGAGGACCCCGGTCTTTATCAATCCTAGAGTGCTCCCCACTGCTGCAAGCCCAGTTACAGCCCCATCCCCCTTCAAATCTAGTTTAAAGCTCTCTCCATGAGCCCTGCTAGCTCCTGCGCTAGGATTCGTTTCCCCCTATGAGACAGACGAGTTCCATCCCTTGACAACAGGCCAGGGCACTCCCAAGTCTGTTCATCTGCATATAGAACATCTGTGTTTGGTAAGATCAGTGGTTCACTCAGACCAGTCTTGTGTTCAACAGAAGTAATTAGTGGATATTGATGAGGAGAATAGTGTGAACATAGAGAGATCCTCTCCCTTTCAAATCCACCCTTCAGCAGCTCAGATATTCATCCCAGATTCCCTTCAGATGCCTTTCCTCATCTACCACAAGAGCTGATTCTGACTCAAAGGACAAAGATTTAGACTAGGAAGATAAAGAAGGAAGATAAAGAAGTAATGGTAAGTGATACAGAGAAATACTTAACGTCTCATTTGCTCCCTCGAATGAGATCCTGCAATGAATAGACTTGATGCCTCTTTTGGATGCCTTTTTGGATGGAAACCACTGGCATTTCTTGTTTTCAGGCAGCAGAACCCAGCCCTGCCTCTACTTTTGCCCAGCAGCCCTGTGCAAGGAAAAGCATGCAACACAGAACTTTCTCACAAACACTGCATGAACAATGACGTTCTACACTCCGTGTTTCTCAGGATGTTTTGAAGATCCTGCCAACTATGTGTGATGTGGCTCAGATAACATGGATGATGCGGCCAAAATTAACCATGTATTTCACAGGTGCAATGTTTGCAGACTACAAATATGTGTTTTTCCCAAGTGAAAGGGAAAGGGATTCATCTTGTTCTTTGTCAGCTATACGGGGAAAAGTGAAGCAGACTCTTTGACAGTGCAGATATCCAGCTATGTACAGTGGCCTCTGATCTGCATGCCACTTGCAGTTCCAAGATACCACACTTTATGTAAGGGTGAGATTGAGAGATAAATTTTACAAACATTTTACCCATATAGTCAAAGGAGAGAAATAATGTGAGTCCTTGTGTATCTTTTGGTCTAGGCCAGGTACCTGGCTGAGGCAAATTACAGTCCCTTCACAGCAGGTTGGAACACAAGGTCCCAGTTCTGGTCCTTCTGGGAAAGCACCCTCTAATGTGGATCCACGTCCATTCTTTTCCAACATGACAAAAGTGCTCCCAGACTAGCTGCAAGGGACTCTTACTTTTTGTTTCTAGAGGATCTTTTCTATCTCCATCACACTTCTCTGCAGCAGGGCAGAAGCCCTCTGGTTAACTGGATCCCTTCACGGACACACATGAAGCATCATTCATCCACTGCCAGTGGTTGTTTCCTCCCGCAGTTAACTCAGAGGGATTGCATCACCAGATTGCATCACCATCAAAGCAGCAATACACACTGCAAGGATCACAGCAGAGCTGGAACAGACTGCTAGGCCCTTAGTGAAGACAGCATGAAAAGAAAAGTCACCAAAAATTGTCATTTGGGCTTTTGATCTGAGAGGCAAGACAGCTTGACTCTCCCTGGAAGCAAGGATGTAAAATACCAGTAGACTGCTTGAGACTGTAGGCAAAAGAAGGCACCTCGGAGCACAGCCACTCAGCAGGAATAACATGTACTAATCCTGAAGGGACATGAGCTGGCTGCGTGATCCTGCCTTCTTCTTGGCCTCTAGACTCTCTGAAAGTGTTTCCACAAGCCCTGCTCCCATATTCTTTGGCTTTCCACAGATAAAGTGTATTTTACACCAGTATAAACCACATTCTGACAAACACCTATTGCTCATCAATACCTCATGGGACCTTCCAGAGGGCTTTCTGTATACCTGCATGGTACAGCAGGCAGGAAATATACTCCACTGAGTTCTGCAGGGAATATTACAGCTTAATATCCAGATATTTTCAAATGTTGAACAGGCACTCTAAGGACTGCCTTAGGCAAGTTTTCATGTGGGCATTTTACTGTCCAGAGCAAGAAGTTTCCATTATGTCCTTGTGAAGGAAATTTATCCCATTTTAAGCATTTCATTTTAATCAGGACTTTCATCATCCTCCAGAAATGCTGCAACTCAAGAATATTTTGGTGGTGGACTTTTAGATTCAACTGTTTATAGTGTAAATATACAGAACAACTGTCTCCTGTGATACAGCTAGAAAGTTTCCTTCTAAGGAACACTATTATGAGAGCCATCCAATGACAGGGAAGGCAATTTACAGTGAAACAGGGGAAAAGGAAGGCAGGTGCATTGTGATATAATGCTAAGAATTTGGCTGGCTCTTTTCCATAAATAATGGGAGCGGTTCTTTAGTTCAAAATTCCAAGAAGCCACTTGCTAAAGATCCTTGTTAAGGTGTGCCAGGTAGAAAATAAGTACAACCTCTTTCCTATTGCACTGTAAATTGCAAGAAAGGACTGTGGAAATTTAGAGCTAGTTAAGGAGTTCTACAGCACAGTGTCATCATTTGCAGAAGTCAGCAAGGCCGGGAAGACAGTGGAAGCTGTACAATGAGGGCCAGTACAAAGCAGTCAAAAACTCTGTGTCAGTATTTTTGCCTTCCTATTATCACAGTTCATAGAATCACAAATATTTTAAAGGCAGATAAGCACATTTGTCCAAAATGTTTTTGCTTATTCAAAGGTACGAAACTTTAAAAAGGTAGCAATCAAATAAAAATAAAATAACCTAGTTCATTTTTTCCAGTGAAGTGACTTCTGTCCCTCTACAGCATGGACATTTTCTTAAGGGATGCATAGTTTGACAGCTGGTTTAATGCTGTAGGCAAAAAGTGGTCTGTAAGATTGTTTTGAAACCATGAAATTTTTGAAACCATGTTTCTTCTGGGTTGCCAGACACAGTTGTAGTGTGAATATTAGAAAGGGAGGTTTGTATAAGCCCATCTGAAATCCTGCAGACTTTCAACACATTAGGATTATTTACATGAACATAAATAAATCAATACAAGCTGCTGTGCTCCTGGCTGTTTCTTGAAATACCCCAGCTGAGATTCAATCCACAAAAAAAAATCCATAATATATTTTTAGGCTTTCTGTAAGCAACTATAACTTATGCCACCAAACTTCATGTAGTTTAAAGAGAAATTCCTCTATTGTTTTTCTAAAAACATCAAAATATTAAAAAGTAAGAGTGCTTCTTCATTACATGAAGATATAATCAAAATGGTTACAAATTAAGAAATGTTCAACATAGGAAGCATTCAGCCAGAAATAGCATGGCTTTTAGGATTACAACTGTCTTCTTCATGAACTTCATGAAAGTCAGACACATAACCAAAAACTGTGCTGCCATCTCCTTGGTTTCACCCTGCTTCAGCATGCCACCCTCGAACTTGACCGAAGCCAGGGACACCTTCCCTACAATGAAAGATAGATCCCAGTGATTAATGGCTCCTGTGCCTCCACCACATGCTACACCTGTCAATTCCCCAGTGCTAACGGTCCCATAACACCCTGGTTCGCTCCTGTCCTTCTGTGAGTGAGCATCCATTCCTGTAAGCATCCACAGCCAGCACTCTT
>NW_010132769.1:3727-11440 GCF_000699245.1 Pterocles gutturalis
GATTCACGTCTAATTTCCACATCTCACCTGCCAGATTTCTGTAGCCTGTAAGTTCTGTGGAGCAGTGACTACCTCTGTGAGACAATTCTCAAAGGGAGACACACTGGGCTCCTTTACAAAGGGTCCTGGTTACCATGGGAATATAAATAATAAACATAACATTAAGGATAAGGCAGTCTAACAGGGATGCAGCATAAAGCAGCACAAAAAAGGGACATGTTAAATCACCTAAAAACCAAGAGGTTTGGTTTTTATGTTTACTGCCCATATTCTCTCATATCAAAAATACATACATTTATATATCTATATGCAAGCCTCAAACGAGAACAGGCTGACTTTTTCATATTCACAGTGCAAGTTTTCTGTGTGGTGATAGATCTGTCACGGAAAGCTTATTGCAAGTTTTCTAAGGAATTTAGACTTTTGTATGACCAGGAAACAACTTTCAGAGTAAACAAAACTGACTATTCTAACAAACATTGTGCAAGGTCAAGGTCTTAACAAAACCTCTAATGAGATTTGGTCCCATTCAGAAAAGTGAAAAAACTGGTCCCTGAACAACCAGAAGTAGCTCCTGATAATGACAGCGTGCTACGCTTCTTGCTTTTGTCTTATGGGGTTTGGCCACTCCTGTGCTCTTAATGCATTACCGAGAAAGGTTAGTCCTTCCAAATGCAATGGTACATTTTCAAAAAACTATCAACTATCTTACCTTTTCACAGGTATTTAACAGCACCAAGCTATTTTAATATGCTTCTCAATTAAAAAGCCTTCATTATAAGTCCATTTTCTGGAAGTTTGCTACTACCGTAACAGTCAAGTCAGGCTTTTAAAGAAGAAAATTCTGGTATTTTTTTCAGTCTCCAGTCAGCTTACCAAAGGATAAGACATTTGGAGAGACGTGGGCCAGGTGTCTGGGTCAGCTTTCCCCTGGGTACTCCTGCATGGAGTTAACCTTCTTTAGGCCTTATAAGCTGTAGATCCTTAGCATGTAGCATATCTGAACTTTTCTAAATCTGAATTACTCTATCAAACTTCAGCCTCCGTGTCTGATAGAAAGCTTTTGTGGTTCTTGTTGACTTAAGTAGCTCCCAGACCCAAAGAAAGCTCACAGACCGACAAAGATGGGCTCAGTGTCATACAATACATTTCACCTGATTGCTTGATATCCAAGTGTCAGCCCAGATTTTTTTTCATTCTATTAATGATCAAACAGGGTGTTAAGGAAGCAACTCCAGGTGAGAGTCTTTCCTCCATGAGGGTGTTGCGCTAGACCTAGGCATTGGTCTGTTCTCCCACAGCTTGCTACTTTCACTTGGGATATAATGCTGGAGATCAGTTTTGTTGTTTCTGCCCACAGCCACAGATCAGGAGCTTATTGCAGTGCTCTTTGGATATTCATACTCTGGAGTGTTCCACAGCAGACTTGCTGCACAGCTAACCTAACAAATATGGATGGTCAGCAGCCTAGCACTCTCTATTCAGTCCTCTGTTTCCCTCATCAGGATAGAGAGAGCCCATGATGCCTCAGCAGAAGCTTCAGAGATGGAAAGAGACAGCCCCTGATTTTGCAAAGTGCCATGTACCAGCTTTAACTGGGTAACAGTAAATGCAGTGTTAACTGACAACAGCAATTGCATTTGTATAGCAGCTGGCTGAGGATCTGCCCTCTGTTATGCACAGTGCTGCTGAAATGCTTAATAAGACAAAAGCACTGTGTTCCCAAACAACTCCAGAAAGCAGTATGAGAGAGGAATTAACCCCAACCACCCTTTAAAACAAACTCTGACTTCTAGGTAGGCTTCTAGAGTAGGAATTAAGAGCTATAGTGTGAATGTCATCAGAAGGACACTATTTGCAAGTCAACCCAGCAGGCAAAGTCTCTAATCAATAGTAATGTGTTTTAAGCTATTTTGGTTTAGTGTAGCAAATCAATAGTCATCCTTGAAGAAGCCTAGTGAAAGAGGAAGGACTTGAACTGTGACAGCTGATCAATTCAGACACTGTGATGGCAGATACTTGGTTATTCCAAAAAGAAAAGGTTGACAATTCCTTCTGTGGTTCAATATTATATGCAAGTTTATCTTCGTGCAAAGGCAATGTTAATGCAAGCAAAATGTCATGAGGACAAAAGAGGAAAGAGCTCCAAATCTTGCAACAGACTTTGTTTTGGTAAATGAGACAATGTCAAGCAAAATGTAGAGAAAAAAAAGATGATCACATAAAAGTTCTCTTTTAGAAACTAAAGGCTTCATGAGGGAAACCCTTCTCATGCAAAACAACAGCACAAGACAAATTCAAAGCCTGTCAGAAGTGGGACTTATTGAATATGTATACTTTGTGATGGTACCTACAGTTGGAAATATTGCAAAAATGTCAAGATTTGGCACCATCAGAAGAAAAAAACAAAGCATGACTAATCAGCAGGAGCTTTCCACAGTTCCAGTGGATGAAATGCATTTGGTGGATTTCCATTTCAGTGAACTACTAAGCAGAAGCTATCTTGGTCATAGGATAGAAGTGCTATGCAGCTTTGACTTTAATTCCAAAACTATGTCTTCAGTAGCAATTATCTAAGACACTTCCCATTCATAATAAATGACTATTCTCCTCTTTCATAAAAGAAGAGCAATGGGATTTTATTTATTTATTAGCTATTTTTTTTCTATGCAAAATAAGAAGGAGAACGTTTGTGTAAGAGGAGAGCTGGATTTACAGAGAAAGTTGTTTTTATGTCTCCCAACAGTGGATTCTAACAGTCAGTCTAGCTCTCACGAAATGTCCTCACTTTCCCTTCTGACCCATCCTCTCTGCCATTTGTGTGTCTAGCTTCATTTACTATGAGAAATATCTGTGAAAGCCAGTTGTCAAAGAGGGTGCTGACTGAGGTGGGAGTTTCCTCTGACAGAGCCAGGACTTGGGCTGAATGTCCTTCTAAGACATGCCCCATTTCTTCCACCATTTCCAGGACTGATGCAAAACTGTAAGGTGAGGGTTTCTCCCTTGATACACGGAAAGTCAAAGGACATCACAGAGGATTCCTCCTGCTTTATCCTCTGTGAATTTCATCACAGAGCTCTGCAAAACACGGTTGTGGCCCAGAGGCTGGTGAATTGAGTGCCAGCACAGAGAGAAGAATGACGTGATCTGAGATTGCTTTTTCAAAACAGTCGGGTAGCAACAGCCTGACAAAACCAGAGGCACCTAATGAAATGGGTTCTCTAGTAAAACCAGTGGGACCATTTACCACCAAAAAACCAGCCGTGAAAAGAACCTATCAATTGTGCAAGAGGGAAGCTAAAACCAACTCAGAATTAGACTTTTGTCCTTTCTGTTCATCTTTTGAAAAAATAAGTAGATAGTGTCCTGGAGAAAGAATGATATATCAGTTCTACCCTTTAAAAAACATTCTAGTTGCATCTTGGCAATTAAGTCAGACCATGAGCCACTTTCTGCTCAGATTAATGCACATCTTTCATTTGTTTTCTGCAGAGTCTGGACCAAGGCATATGTTTAAAGAAATAAGGAGGGACAAAAAAAAAAGAAACATAAAGAATATTACATCTACTGTATATGGCCATTGAGACAAAAAACATTGTTTAGAACCCTAGAAGTATGGAATTAGAAAAACATTTCACTCCAGTGCCTTAACAGCACATAACTAAACGTAAAGTGAAGAGGGTATAACTAACCACATATGCATTACTGCAATGAGGCAGGAAGTATCTTCTGGAAAATATGTATTTGTTTACAGCATGTCTGAAAGATCTCAGGCCTAATTCATCAGAAACTGTATGCAAATGCTTAAAACATGTTAATATATGTGGCTGAGTCAGAATCCTAGTGAGCAAACTACTCTTTGTTTGACATTTGCGCTCCTCTTTTTGAGTGGTTGCTCTTGTATAAAACTTACCTCTAAAGCTCTGTGATCTTATTAGAAAGGGATTATCTTCTCATCCTTCTCAAAAAATCAGGTGTGCCTTCTCAATCCAAGGATCAGCTTTGGCACAGCCTGTCACCAGCTACAGCGAGAGAGTGCCTTTCTTTACTGCAAACAGATGATCTTTGTTCTAAATGCAACCTCAGAGAATTCAAAACACACAAAAGAAGGACAACTAAATACACCTTCTATAGCAGGCTTGCTACACCAATCCCAGATATGACTGGATACACTCTCAAGCTCCCTACGTTGTGCCTACATGTGTACATAAATATACAGCACTGACTCCATAGCATGAAAGCTATAGCTTTTTGACCCATGCACAGAGAAGTGAACTAAAGAAAGTAACACATGGAGGGAGCAGGAGCAGATGAGGCCCTTACTTTCTTTGAATGCAGTACAAGTATTTCCAGCACACACAAAACAGAATGTAACAGAGGCAAACCACACAGCCTGGTTGCTAGAAGCATAACACAGAGGAAAATTGATCTTAGTCAGACATTTCCCAAAAGTCACAGAAGTGGCATCACTGTCCCACATTAGGTAAATTGTTTAAGCTATCAGTGGTACTGCATGTCTTCTGCTCCCTCTTTGTAGCAGCTCAACCTGAACTGTGATCTGTAGGGATCAGAGAATACAGTAGTGCTACTGTGAAGCATTTTTTATAAGTTCTGTTTCTCAAGAGCTTGGGCTCCTGAAGCTCTGCTGGCTCTCCTCTCCACTGCTAGGCAACATTGCAAGCTCCTGCGAATGCCTGTTTCCACTCAGACATTCATGCCACAAGGCCTAGGTGGATGGGGTCTTGCATGCTGAGGAGGATGAAGAAGATGGGGAAGGGTGGCCTGCTGCAACATCTGCCAAAGCCTGAAAGGAAGAAGTAGGCCCGTAAAACCACAGCACAGGCAATTTCATTAGACCACACATCTCCATTGCAGTGCTTTTCTTAGTCGTTCTGATATAAAAAACTCCACAGATCACACAGACATGGGACACAGCTCATAGGAGATAAGTGAATGAATTTAAGCCCATGCTGCTTGTCAGGGAGACATGATGATCCTAATTGTATCAACAAACAACACAAAAAATTATCAAACAGTATCTGCCAGTGGAGGTATCTCTCATGCTCCTTTCCTCTGCTGTTTCTTTCTCCATCAGAGAATGAAAAATGAACACTTCTTTCTACCTGTGCATCTGTCCTGACCTTTCACCTTACAGCTGCTGCTGATGATGAACCAGTATCCCCACCAGCAACAGGTCCTTTTTCATACTTCTTTATCCCACTTTGCCTCTTTTTGTCTAAGATGGTTCCAGGCCACAGATGTTTCATCAGCTACTGCATCTTCTGGAGTCACTTAGTCTCTCTAAATGAAATCTGTCATATAAACAGTGTCTTTAACAGGATCTCACTTGGTTACCCATAATAGATGCTGTGAAGTGTGGTACCAAAACAAGACCCACTTAAGTCCTTCACAATGCTACGTAAAGGGGCAAGTTCCATGTCCCTTACTATGTATTTGTTTTCTACTACCTCGTTACTATGTTGGCTCATGTTCAACTGGTCTTCAATTTATTTGAGTTATTCTGAGTTTCTCTGGCGTTGCTTCCAGAGACTGAACTAAAAAATAATGTAAAATCTAAGAGAGAAAACTGTCAGCTTTAGGCTGGTGATGAGAAGTTCAGACTACAGGAGATAACAGCTCTGGGGCAAGGTCTGTGGCTTTACCCTCTGTACCACACCTGGTACGGTAAGGCATTGGGTCTATTACAGAGACACTAATGCAATATCAATTTGTGAAACTGCAGGTCTGTCTTCCAATCAAAGAAGGAAGTCCCTGGCAATGGGTTTGTGTTAGAGCCTGTGAGAATTTAATGCACAACTGCCCCTGAAAAACAGTACCTACCAAATACAATGCCAGACAGTTGGGAATACACAAATTAGTGGAGACAGCAGGAACAGTGACCAGGAGTGAAACATACCATACAACAGCATGCAGTGTTTAGCAAGAAACACTAAAGTGAAGAGGTGTTAAGACCACCTCTATGCTGCCCTGTAAATCCACATATAAGAGACTGAAATGCAGAGTTTCTGCATTGATTCATAAACACAGGCATAACTGAACTGAACACCTGTGTCTTGTCCCTTACAATGTGAAAAATCTCCTCTGATTTAAGTTATGGCACCCAAACTTAGCTGATGAATCTGTGAATTGATGCCACAGCCAATATGAGCTGCACATAGCACTACAAATTCTTCACTTGCCTCATGGTACCAATTTATAAGTCATATAAACATGGCTAAATCATGAGATTGAAGCAAAAAGCATAATGTGATTTGAGAAGTCATCCTGTTAATCTATGGCAGTATGTTGTGTTTATATTAAGGAGAGTAACATCAGGATTTTCTATTACAGTCATTACAGACATCTCAAATTCTTTAAGGAAAAAGTTACTGTGGTACTGAAATGGTTGATACTTCATGAGTTTTGTACATGAGCTGGTAATTGTTATATGTTTCTGCTAGAATATCTAACATATGGCTAGGTGCCATGAAACAGATTTCTCACTAGCACTTTCACATTTCTGTTTTGATTGTGGAAGCAATGAAAGGAGATTCATGTGCCTTGAATGCGCTACCTAGAAGTGAGAGGTGTAAGACAGAGTTAGTTATTCAAAATTTTCTCCATGCTCAACAGGAAAGTGTAGGACTACCAGAGACATTAACCTCAACAGACAAGTGTTCAAGACAGGTCTAGGTGTCCTTCTTAATATTCAAAAAGAGAAGCCATCTCAGATACAGATGTTGAACTCTGGGTCTTTAAACACAATAAAGAGGAATCTCATTTGCTGCATAGTTTAAAAAAAAACAAACAGCGTAACTATACATACACTTACATACACCTACCTAAAAAATACACAAACATACCAAAATGAAATAGATTTTTTCAAAACCAAGCACCACAAACTGGAAAACATCTGAAATAAGACCACTTTCTGACCCCCATCATATCACAAATATCAAACAACCACCATGCATCCTCTGAGTTCCCTGTTGCAACTGCAAACACTTAGTTGTACTCCTAAGAGTCAACTCTCCTTAAGAATGAACAGTCCAGCTTCACTTAACAGAGATGGCTGGAGCAGCTCCAAATTTCTGCACTGGCTGCTCATCTCTGCTCAGCAACCTTCTTCAATGTAGTAAGAAATGCACAGCCCAATGTCCTGCAGGAAATGAACTAATTTAGTAGATTCCTGGTTGATTTACTAGTTTTAAAGAGAGAATCTTACTCAGTGTCTTCTCCAGAGTTCAGTTCTTGCTGGCCAGAAAGCAGAGCAGGATTCGACTTCTTCCTTCAATTTCATGAGGAGGACTCAGACTTGTTCCACCGTTACAGTGGGACCACTCCTCACACCCTCACCTAGAGGCTCAGGGTCCTGGCAGATACGAGAAGCCTGACCACCGGTGAAGACTGAGGCGAAGCACTCATTAAGTACCTCAGCTTTTTCTATGTCTAAGGAAGCCAGCTCCCCATTACCTTTCATCAGAGGGGGAACACTCTCCTTGGCCTGTCTCCTCCTGCCTAAGTACCTGTAGAACCCCTTCTTGTTATCTTTCACATCCCTTGCCAAGTTCAGCTCCATCTGCGCCTTGGCTTTCCTAATCCTATCTCTGCACACACGGACAACAGCCCTATATTCCTCCCAGGATACACAACCCTGCTTCCACTTCCTGTACATTTCCCTCTTTTCCCTCAGTTTAAGCTGCAGGTCCTTGC
>NW_010132770.1:0-7027 GCF_000699245.1 Pterocles gutturalis
AAAATAAAATAAATAAAATAAAATAAAAAGAAAATGCTATCATAGAAAACTATTAATAGGAATACTTCACGTGTTAACACACAAAATGGAACCAAAACAAAATTTTTGGTGATTGAAAAGGGAAATAGAAACCTAAGACATGAGAAATAAAACAAATAAGGTTTCTAGTCATAACTAAAATCAATTCTCATCAAAAATTGGTCAGCGATGTGCCCCTTTAGAGATACATGTCTTCTTTTAAAGAAAACCTATTTACAAAGGTCCTGGAATTAATTACAGCAAATTGTTTTGTACAACAGCACAACCAAGTTCTGCAACTTTTAGCTAGCAGTATGTTTTTTGCAAAGCATAGCCTGCAAAAAATTAGTTTAATATCGTATACCTGTCACTTCTCTAAAAGATAACTTTTCAGGAAATATAAAGGTAGACATACTAATATTTATGAAGTGGCAGCAGCATAAATTTGACAGCCTTTTATCACATTGTTGCTGACAAAAACTGTTCAGTCATCCTGTTTTAAAAACATTATACTGATATATGACATTCAATTTCCTCTCAGGTGAATGATGAAATGATTCTGCTTAACATCTTTTTGTACTCTATCATGAAGCAGGTCATAATTCTCCTGCAGACCTCTGAACAAGGATAAATACATAATTATATGTAGGCAACATTTAAAGGTACATTACCCAATAAGGACAGTAGAACAGACGTGCTTCCTGCAGTACCTGCTCTTTACCACTTCCTAAGTGAGGGGGAAAGTGACCTGCTTGTTAGAGGCTAAATGCCCAGCTTCCACAGTACTTCAGAGTATTCAGCATGCAAATCCCTTAGAAACTCTGGAAAATCCTAACCTCATTTTTCAGAAGTTCTATGTCTTTTGTGGAAAACCAAACTAGAGGCAGGTTTTGCGATAGCTACCATAAAAGTGGCCCAGCTCCCAGTAACTCTTCAATAATTGCACAACACATTGGCCAGAGATGCTAGGAATGGAGAAGAAACAATAAAAGTAATTTCAAATTAAAATTATACAAATGAAAATAATAGAGAGTTGAATCACTGAAAGAGTTTACAAAAGCAACATCAAAAAAATCTGTGCTTTTTTTGCTTAATCTGTTGTTAATATTCCCCATATTTATCTCCAGCCATCACTGAGATCAGTCCACTCTGGCTTATACAATCTTTTTACATTCTGCAGTCATGGAAGGGTTGTGTGATCCAGGAAAAAGAAGGCTTGGAAAAAATAATGTTTACAGAGACAATTCATTTATGGGTTGGCAGAACCTTCTTGTGTCAAGCCTTGTATGTGCATTTGTGCAGTGCCAGTAGTGCACACTGGTATATACTGTTTTCATAACTGAAGCCAGTTTAGAAGTACAGGTTCTCCCACCACCTTCCTGTCACCTAACTCTCAATTACCTTTCACCATGCCTAATGGTACCTGAGATGTCATGTTGTATGCTATATATGAGAAGTATCTTCTTTCCTTTTTGGAGATGAGGTCACAGAGAAAAAAGAGGTTGATATCCAGTGAAGAAAGCAACAGATCCAGCAGTCTTTGACAGGAGATGAAGAGTAGCTCCATGTTTGAGAGAAGGTTGCTGTGCAGTATACATATTGAGTGACTCCCCTTTTTGTGACAGAGAATGGCACAATGGTTAATGTGTTTCAGAAGATGGCATCCTGCAGACCTTTGCTGCTCATTGCTTGTGATGCTCAAGAACAACTGTGAGGATAACACTGATGGCAAGACCAGGCATTTGCAGCCATGGGCAGGTGCAGGGGGCTCAGAAGCTGAGCTCACTTGCTGAAGAAGACAGTGGAGAACTAAAATACAGTGAAGCAGCTAAAGTAACCGAATATGGGATGATACAAGATATTACCAACTCCCTTGTCTGAAAAATAGGTGCCTGGTCTGAGCTGGCAGTCTAAACATCTTCTCTCATCAATAGAGAGCAACTGGCACCTCCATAAGGCAACTCCTTCTAGTTATTTTAGATATGTGTCTTAGCATGATTAAGAATTGCTGTGACAACTAAGTAAGGTTAGCTGCCCAAGTCCAGCTGAGATGGATCCCTCCCTTTTTCACGCACTGAAACAGGTGAGGCAGCTTCGTGGTTACACTCTGCAATAGGCGCTGTCAGGGCAGCCTTGCCGGACAGCCTCTCCATGGACTGTGGAGCTTCCCACCAAGCATTTGTTTACTGAGACAACACTTTTGTGCAAGGTCTCCTCTCCAAGGAAAGAAAATGACAAACAGCTCCCCCAGATGTGTGGTCTCTTCTGCAAGATCACTCTGACAAAGCAGATAGCCTGTTAAAATGAAAACTCCCATTTGAGTGCTTTATGGTACTGGTGGTGTTTTAACAAACTGTGAGAAGAACATTAGATGAAGATGCAAAGGGAACTGTGCTCAGTCGGCCTGTCAGCAGGTCAGAGGGGCCTCATGAGGAGAAGAGAAAAGCTGCCTTCAGTAGGAGAGGCATAGGCAGGAAAACCTTCACAAAGAATGTAGAGTACCCATCAGCCCATGCAGATAAGGCTAAGTAAGTCTGTGCCTCGTGTTTGTTCTGGTTTTACCTACAGCAGAGAGATAGACCCTGGCACAGTCAGGCTAGACCCTGCAAATGCTGAGCTCAGTGAAGAGGGATTATACTAGGTTACACAGATAGCATGATGTGCTGCTTTTCGCTGGAGGAAAAAAGCCCAGACAAGGTAACTGGTGAGGGGCAGCATCCTCCTGGGAGGCCTCCACCTGCCCCCAGCTGTGGTGAAACCCACCACGTTCTTGTATGGTCCCTTCCAGCTCACCTCAATGTTGCTCTTCTTCCAAATAAGATTTCTTTTCCTCTTGGGCGGTAGATCTTGAATTTCCATTTGGAGGAATTGGTCAGAGTCAGGGAGCAGCAAGGGCCAGCAGCTCCTCAGAATGAGGTGCGTCAGGAGCGGAGCACGACAGCAAGTCAGCAAGAGCAGTGACCTAACCAGCAAGGAGCCAGGAAGCCAAACCAGCCAGCCAGGGTTGGGATCAAGTCAGGAGACACTGACCGGTGTCAGACACCATCCAGTCATCATCCAGCAAGTCCACAGTGATGAGATACATCCAAAGTGAAGCCAGGAAGCCAAGGCAGCAGGTCCAGGTCAGAAGCACGCTGACCTGAGACCAGGCACAGACACAGCAGTGACACCGCTGTGACAGTGGCACAAGCGCTTGCCAGCAGTAAAGCCTCAGCTTAAAAGCAGCTCCCAAGGGAAAGGATGGGCAGGTTTCTGGCTTTCTTGACAACAGGTGACCAGGGTTCACAGTTTAACTTTTCAAAGAAGAAATGTCTCGTTCTTTTACACGCAAACACAAACACACATGAAAGCACATACTCACTGTCACACATTCTTTGCAAAACCCCAAAGCAGATTTGTCTTCACTTTCTTAGTAGGTGAAACTCACAATGGAGACTCACAAAGATAAATAAGGAGCCCTATACATATTTTCCTCACTATCTGGAACCATTTTTGGGCAATGACCCATCAGCGAGCATACACTCAATTTTAAGCACAGATGGTCCTAGCAACATATGTATTTGAAGGTTTTATCTGGGTTTTAAGTCTCAAAATAATTATGGCTGGAGCTCCCAAAACAAAGTTCGCTCTTTTACATGGATCAAGAGTATGCAAACTGCTGTAACTGGAAGTGAATACAGAAAACTCAAAAAAAGAAGCCTGCCAGTGTTGCACCATTGTAGGTTGCATCAATACTGTTTCCATTCAGTCTCTGAACAAGCAAATGGTAATCAAGCTGCTGTCTTTTTAAGGAGCTGTGGTGCACTAAGCAGTCTTACTTGGGAGTGTTTTCTTAGAGTGGTTACATTGCAAGCTTTCCAGTTGATTCTGCTTCCACATCTTTAAGCAACACTTGCTTATGTAAATGCCTCTTTGTTCTATTATTTGTTTGAGTAGTCATATTAAAACTTAATATTTCTTCCTCTCTGAAATGCCTAGATATAGCCTCAAGATTGTGTCACAGCTAGCAAAAGGGATTAACTGAAAATATACAATATTTTAGCCATTATGAAGAACATAAGTTGCAAGATGCAAATGTCGCTGAAACTGTAAGAAAATCACAATCTGATTCAGCCACCAACTTCTTCAGGTCCACAGTATCCCCATGTTTTTTGTCTGCAATGTTGGGACTTTCTCCTAGGAGGATGCCTTTTTTTAAAAAATATCCTTTTGACTGGAAATTCCACAATATTGTTCCTGTTACTGACATTTTGCTATTGAAAAGCTTCATAATGAAAAGCAGCTCTTTCTGTTGCATATGGAAGGATCATGCAGGGATGTGAAAAATCAATTAAGTTGCAGTTGATTGTAAGTATAAGCCCATAAGCATTGCTCTAGAATCTAAGGACAAAGACAACAAGGGAAACAAGTGCAATTAATCTAATATAGAATAGGTGCTTTTGTATTTCCAGATTTACTCTGGGAGTTTGGGGAACTATAAATGAATAGGCACAACCATTATAAAGGCTGTGACTGATTTTCCCTAATCATAAGATAGAGACTTACAAAAAAAATGAGAAATACATCTAGCCTAGTTAGCCAAGAAAAAGAAAAAACTACTCCAAAAATGTTTGATCTAATTGCTGAAAAGACTGACATACTTTTCAGGAGAACTTAATTGCTACTTTATTGATATTTATTAAGGGTACTAATGTGGTGGGTTATATGCTCAGCTGACACAATGGGGTACAGCTCCACTGACCTAACCAGAACTATTTATGCTCAAAGATTTGGACCCCTTTCTTTTTGTTATTTACAAAAATACCAAGCATTGGATCTCTTACTACAGCAAGCCTTTCTGTAACTAGTATGTATGCCAGCTGAGCAACATTAAATAACAGCCTATGCTACCTTAATTATGCAAAATACAGTGCTGGGTACCATGAGCTGGAAGTGAGAATCGTGATTACGTAGGTTTTCATACAGGATGACGATGCTATGCATTTTGAGACAAGCTTTGTATAAATCATGCTCCTCACAAAGCATTTTGTTTTGACTGTGAAAGCTGAACTGTTCTCAGTAACCATTTGTGCTAGACATTTCATTACTTTATGTTATTACCCTAAGAGCTATTCAAGGTAGATATGGCACAGGTGCTTTATTCTGTATTATAATAATCTTACCATTCCAGATGTCAAAATCAATCATTCATGTGTACTCTGAGTGATTGTAACTGGTTGACTCAGGTAGGGATTTTGAAAATGTGCTCAAGAGCTCAGTCAAAAATAGATTTTGATGATATGTTGCTAAGTTATAAAGTACCTTTCACAGCTTTCAGGATGCTGTGCAAATACCTTAGAATGATACATATTCAAATCAAACATAAACACCCAAGAAATATTTAAGTTTTACTGTACAGATATTAAGAAAATTCATTTGAAAAAGTAAATAAACTAGAACTTATCATTAGGAGAAAACCAAAATCTATAGCCTGAGTTTACTCTGGCACTGCTTATGCATAACATTCATATAAATAACTTAAGTGCAGTTTGAATTTCTGTATGTATCAGGCAAATTTTGGTGCCTGATGCTGAAGGCTAAACAGTATCTTGGGAGCAGCTGGTACAGGACTTCCATTCCCCATCCTCATTGGCACATTCTGGCTTAAGTGCATGTGCTGCTTTTTCATCCACTCTGCACTTTTATACACAAAATGCAAATTCTGGTCCACGTCTGACACTAAATTTCTGCCTCCTCTCCAGCTATTCTGATCTGCATTCTCTCCATTGGCAAAAGGGACTGGAAAGGAAATGGACTGTATCATGCTAATCCTTAGGTTTCCCTGAAAGATTATTTTTGGACTTATGTTTTTGAATGAAATAATACAGATTTCCTCCTGTGGTTCTCAAAACAAATTTAGCTAGGATAACAGCATAAACAGTGAATTGCCAGAAGTAAGGAGTGCAAAAGTCTCATGTAACAAAATACAGCAATATACAGAAAAATGCCAGAACACTAACACTGGAGAGATTAAGTGAGGTGAAAGAATAAATGTCATAAAGCATAACCACAAATGTTCTAGCCTTGTAGAAAATGACTTGTTCTCTTCCTTTCTCCCTTTGTACCCTTGCCTAGCAGTAGATACTATGCAAAGCTTGCAATACAAGATACTGCACTACAGCTCCAGTGAAGCACAAGAATTTTAACTTTACTAAATTATGCAAAGTGAATCACATGGAAAACAAATTAAAACAGATTATTTTGGCACACTGATGGGTTCATAAATTTTCTCCCTGATTGATGCTAAGAAATGTTGAATTGCAAATTCTATTTGTCTTCACATTTAGATCTGTTTATAGTTTCGCTGTGCATAAAGTTTTTCACCAGGAGAAAGAAATACTGCAACTGCATCTTTAAAGAGTTTAATTTTTTTTATTGCAAGCACACATAAAAGCAGAATAAATTGCTAGGACATGGCTCTGTGATGCCTTATTGCATTTGAGGGTTAGAATTTTGTAACCAAGGCCATATGAACAGAGCTCTGTTGATTTTAGGCTCCATGTGGGCACTGGATTTGGCACCTAAATAGCCAGTCTCAGCAAGATCAGGAACAAACCAAAATAAAATGTACAATGAGATAAACTGTAAGGTCTTTAGGCAGGTAAACTCCCATCTGAAGATCCCTTCAGATACAAGCACAATGCTAATCTTCCACTGTTGTACATACACAAAGATTACTGTTTCTGCAGTATTTCTTCCTCCCGTACTGCTCCCCTTGGTAATAGCATGTAATCAACTGTTTAAACTAAGAAAGGGCCTATTTTTAGCATGGTCATCTAAGGAAATCAAGCTTGTGGAATCACGTTGTGTGTTTGGTGCTCCCATCAAGGGTGGGTTTTTCTCTCAATTACACACCAAAAATTCCCCTAGTAGTGTTGAGGAAGCAGGGAAGAGATGAGGAGAAACTGGGCTACTTCAGTTCTGTTGTGCACAGAATTACTTGCTTCTTAGAATCATAGAATCATTAAGG
>NW_010132771.1:0-4333 GCF_000699245.1 Pterocles gutturalis
TCATTCTATGATTCTATGATTCTATGGTAAACCACAGAGCATTCCTTCTTTGCCTGTAACCCAGCCCAGGTGGAAATTCAATGAATTTAACCCCATTTCCAAAATCCCAAATTAATTAATGGTAAATCACATCAGTTATTATCTCTAATCCCTCCACTTGCATGAGCATAGAGGGTATGCCTGATAGCATCTGTATGTCATTTACGAGGGCTGAAGTAACAAAGCTGTCATCAAGCATTTAAGTAAGGGGAGACTAACACATGAGGACTCTCACATAACATGCACCCTCAACACATATGGCTTAAACTAACATTTTCTCGAGTGATTATACCAAGGAATAAATTACTACTCTTTCTTTCCTACTCCCTTTTCTCTCTCTTGAGAACATATAATGATGAAATGGCATTATTTCCCCTAGAAATGTAAGATCCCACAAATGGGTGGACATGCCTCCACCAACATATGTAAGAGGCCAAGGATCTCAATAAATGAGTCCTTAATACCAATTCTGTTCTCTGGTTACTTTACGTAGGAGTGTCATATCAATTTCTGAAAAAAAAAAATCAATTATGGGTTAAAAGGAAGTATATTTGAAGTTACTAGAAATCAGGATGAACATCTGTCAGTCATAAAAATGTATCTATGATGCTCCAGTTCTGCCTTTAAAAATGTCATTTACAACACTGTTCTGCATGTCAGCAGTTAGTAATTTGTATATATCTTTAGGTCATCCCACCTTTTGATCCAAGAAACCATTAATTAGAGCAATTCTTTCCATTACCGTTTCAAATGGGTTTGTACAAGCAAAGGGACAGATGAATATTTTTAACACAGCCAGGACTCAAAATCGTTTATGGCTTTATGAGATAAATACAGTTACATTAATTTCTACCTATAAATTTAATGTACATCTGTACAGCCTGTAAGACCTTCCTTCAGTACAGCTTTCTGGTCTGTGAACACTTTGAATAATTCTAGCCTCACAACGCTCTCAGCTGATTCAAATGCACTTTGCGGGTTTTTAGAAAGTTCTAGCTTCATCTCTTTCTTGGCAAAACTTTGCTCTTAAGGATGCATAGCTAATATATGAGTAGATCTGCTCTTTATTTAAATCAGCAAAGCTCCAATAGCTCAATAGGCAGTATATTGATTTATGAAAGTTGGGCATATCCTGTAGTTCCTGAAATTGTCCTCTTTGTATTATCTAAAGACAAATCAGAGTTAACGTGCAGTAGATATGTCTGAAAGCTAAATTTGTTCATTATCCTGACATTCATCACCACTTACCATGTCCTGTCCACCTTAGCATTGTTTCCAGATTCCATTAAGTCCAGCAAAATTTGTAATTAATGATTGATTCCATTAGTTTTCTGGCATTGTATCTGTAGGGTTGCTGTCAAAGGAGTGTTGCTGGATTACACATTTAGTTATTTATTTACTTGCTTCAATCTCAGTGGTTTAATGAGCCTGCAGCACCCCCAGAAAACTGATGACAGTATAGCAGGAAAAATGTCTGCTTTGAGGGACACAGCTTATGGTATTTTGCAGCCCTGCAAACTGCCTGTTTGCAGTCCTCTGGAACTGGTGCATGTGCACACTCATGGAAAGAGCAGCACATCTGAGCATAAAATTATGGCAACTTTAGGAACTTTTTTTTTCAATTTAATTCAATCTTTACATGTTTTAAAAGCACAGAGGTTTTTAAACTAGTTTGGAAATCAAGAGTGGCTGGGTTTCCTACCCATACGCAGCATGTGCTTGATAAGAGAGCATTGCAGCTACCCATAGATGCTAGGGAAGGTAACAGATGCCTTTAGATAACATGTGTGACTAGAAGTAGTTTATACTCTGCTCTCTCTCAGATTCACTTTTCCAGAGAGACTAAAACAGCATTTCCAGTGAACACAATGCCCAAGGCGCGGTCGTCAACAGAGATCTTCCTTTGCCTCAATTGCTGATATATCTTTCTCTAAAATCTTCTCAAACCTTGGCTTCCCACAGTTACGTAGCTGGAATTTTTCTTCCCCAGGATGTCTAAAGTGTCTCTCTAAACTGAGGTCATTCATGCATTTTGCAAAACATGACCTCAACAGCATTTGTAGGAAAGGTCTTAAGAGTTTTAGCACACGCCTTAAGTGATCGCCCATTGAGAAATTACATACTCACTCTGAATAACTCTGTACATGTTTTACGGAATTTAAATATCAGGTAATTTTATATTGAAGCTGAGAGTAACACATTTCTATTGCAAACACAATGAGTTGACAAAGCACAGTCCAAACAATAGTATTATAGAATTTATATGATCTTTACATTTGATAAAATACTAACATATATAACTATAGTATCATTCATACATGGCCATTTGACATGATCACAACTGAAGAACAAGCTAGTGAAAAATGAGTGTAAATCTGAAAACAAAAATGATAACTAAGATGTATCTGCAGCCCACATACTGGTCACAAGTGTTCTTTCTTCTTTTCTCAAAGAACTGTCTCTGCATATCAACCGTAAAATAAATGTTAGCTCAATATTTTGTTTCATTTAAGAGAAGGCAACAAACACACACAGGGTCACAGTGAGAATATGTAGGTTGATGCAACCTCCCAAACCACTGATGTAGCTGTGGAAAGAACAGGCAGTTTAGCCTGGTATAAACCCCTGAGGCACCCACATCTTCAGGAAGGAGATGCAGCTAGTGGGCATGAAAGGGACTTGCCTCAGCAAACGGAAAATATTTTCAAAGTGTGTTAGGTAGTTACGCACTCTAGAGATTCCCTCATCTTTTCTCTGTTCTATAACGGAATACCACTCCCATTTTTCCCTTTCCATCTTTGTAGTGGCTTTTAGGAATAGCATTAGGGCAGCCACTACAAAAGATATCAAATAAGTGATGAAGTGGAGGTGGGTAGCAGTTGTACTATAAGGGATCTTATTCTATGCTCATGAACTTGACCTTTCCGGATCATGACAATTTGTGTATGTAAAATACTGAATTCTTAGTCTATTTTATGGGAGGAAAATTCTCCAGTGGAGAAATAAGAGAAAGTATCATTAGTTCAAACTCATAAATTCCATTTCTTTGCATGAAAATTACCTGTCAAGGGAATAATAAGGCCCTTCATTGTGCCTTTAGCAGTATAAAGTGTTGCCAGGAATTTAAGGGGGAAAGCTGAACAAGCTGACCCTATTTAAACTTCAGTCTGTCTAAATTCTGAAAAGCACTTACATCTATAAAATGGTCTTCAATGGATGAAATGGGAGAAGATTGGAGGAATTAGATTTTCTTGTCTTTCCCTCTAAAATGCCACTTATTGCTCAGATTGCACATTATTTGCTGTGCCTGGTGAGTCATAACCTTGAATACCCAAATGCCCACCACATGGTTGCATATACTTGCTCTGTAATGGACTACATGAAGGAATCTAGCCAAACCCCAGACTTAATTTAGAATCTCCTATTGATTTGGTTTAAAACTTTCCTTCACCAGTCCTAGCGAAACTGCACACAGGTAAATCCCCAAATAATGTGTCAGGACCGAAGTGGAACACAAATCAAAGGTCCAACTCAAGAGTTTTCCAAGTACTCCCCCTCCAGAATAGAATCGCTCTTTGGTTATGCCAACCAAATTCCTGAATGTTGTGCTTTGATCCTTTTGTTTAGAAATTCAATGTGATGTTTCTGTGCTTGTTATGGAGAAACCAGGAGTGAAAAGGAAAATGCTGACAGCCGACATCTCTTATAACAGGCAGCCTGGGGACAATACAGAGACACTGTCTGTGAAGCCAGAGATCAGGTTAGGAAAGCTAAAGCCCTAATAGGATTAAATATGGTCAAGGACATTCAGGGTAACAGGAAGAACTTCCATAGGTATGTCAGCAATAAAAGGAGGACTAGGAAAAATGTGGGCCCCCTCTAGAAGAAACCAGGAGACCTGTTGACCCAAGGTAAAGAGAAGGCTGAGGTACTTAATGAGTTCTTTACCTCAGTCTTCGCTGGCAAAAGCTCAAGCCACACTGCCGAAGTCGCAGTAGGCAAAGGCAGTGACTGGGAGAAGAAAGAACTGCCAGCTGTACGAGAAGATCAGGTTCAAGACCATCTAAAGAACCTGAAGGTGCACAAGTCCATGGGACCTGATGAGATACATCTGCAGGTCCTGAGGGAATTGGCAGATGAAGTTGTCAAACCACTATCCATCATATTTAAGAAGTCATGGCACTCTGGTGAAGTTCGTGCAGACTGGAAAAGGGGAAACATAACCCCCATTTTTAAAAAAGGAAATAAGGAAGACCCCTGGGTCTTACAGGCCAATCAGTCTCACCTCTGTGCC
>NW_010132772.1:0-2723 GCF_000699245.1 Pterocles gutturalis
CCCTTTCAACCCAAACCCTTCTGTGATTCGATGTCCTCTGTGTTACACACACCATACACCTGTGTATGCACAGGAGTAAATCTTCAACATAACTTTTGAGTTCCGTACTAGCTAAAAAAATATTGGAAGCACTCTGATCAATGATAGACACACATATATGTGTGTTAGAGAGTGTAGCTGTATTTCTTTGCACCTGTCTTGTTGCAAAGTCTTCCACTGCACCAGCTCAAGCACACATGGCGGAGACCTCCTCCCAAATAGGCGACGGACCGTGTGCTCTGGGGTGCGACTTTCTGTCCAGCTCTTGGAAGAGCTACCAGGAGCTCCTTCTTCCTCAGGCTGCAAATGGGTTGAGGGCAGGCACCAGAAAAGAGCCGCTTGCCAACCCCAAGCGAGGGTAAGCTCGAGGCTGAGCGGGAGGTAAGGGTAGAGCGAAACGCTCATTAAAAGCTTGGTGTCCTGGGAAACAGGGACTGGAAGATCCTTGGGTGGCTGAACACACTGGCCTTTCCTCTCTCTTGCCTGATGCGCCTCGAGCACCAGCTGCTGGTTCCAGTGCTGGCTGCAAGAACTCACCCAAGCAGCCTCCCTGCGCGTCCTCAGTCCTCGTCACCGCCGGCTGTGCTTCATGCTTGGCTAGCTGGGCCGCTCCAGGTCAGCTCCCGATTTCTCCCACACCCCACGGGGCAGCCCGTTGTGCATTAGCTCACGGTCAGTGCCTGGCAAGCTCATTTACTGGAGGAGGAGACAATGGGGATCCGGAGCCATCTCAGCACCTCTGCGCTCGCACACAGTGGGACCTGTGAGGATTTACACGGCGTTGGCTTGTTGGGTCTCGACTCAGCATGTCCGCAGGGCTGGACAGGCTGCAGCCTGGGGTGCCGGGAGAACTGGCAGATGTGGCAGAGTGGCTCTCCGTGAGCTTTGGAAACCCACGGTGACTCGGGGAGAGCGGCTGGAGAGAAGCACGTTCTGTACCACCGTCACAAAAGGCTCAGCTGCCCCCGGGCAGCCACGGGCCAGGCAGCTTCCCTTCAGTCCCCAGGGAAAATGTCCTTTTAGAAGGCACGGCAGGTGGAGGAGATGGAACACGGTCATCCTGGAGTTACAGTGCCTGAAAAAAAGTGATAGCTTTCTGTGATACGATGAAGTTTGATCAGGGCAGAGCAGTAGATGGCATTTGCCTTGCCTTTGGCGAGGCTTTCAGTGCTACCAAGGCATTTGTTTCCAGGCATGCAGCTCACTGAAATACGGATGCCTCTGCTGCGTTGGCTGAATGTTTGATTCTCTTTATAATCAATGACAGAAATAGGAACTTATCTGGAATAACTGGAACCCTTCGTCTTTCTCCGTTGCTCATAGATGAAGACATGATGGCCAGTACAATTTACACCCCTCAGTTTGTACACCTAAAATCAGGTGATGTGAATCCCAGTTCATGTGGACTCCTAACAGAACACACTGGCGTTCACCCAGTACGTGAAATCGCTTTGTACCTGGTTGCATACGTTTATTCTTCAAACTCAGAGGGCCAAGCTGAGAATGTTATTTCAGGAGAGCCCCTGTCACGCCAGAAGAGCCAGATGCCAGCTGCTGTTTTTTCGTGCCGTGTAGATCCGATGCTGAACCCGCACAGAGTACGCAGTGACTCCACCGCTCCTTTCTTCCCTCCGTGCTATGCAGTCACACTTCTCATGTCTCAATTAATAATCATCTGCATAACAAAAGGAGCTTAATTCAGCTGCCCACACATAAGCGTGCATTTTAGGCGCTTTGAGGAGCCTTCCTCGTCTCCAACTGCTGCTCCATAAGGCTGAAGGTAGGAGGGGTGCTGGCACCGAATGGTGTCAAAATGTGTCACCAGGAGCCGAGTGCTGAAGCTTGTGTTACAGCCACTGCTCAGTAGCATCAACGGCGAGAGGTCTTACCCAAAATAGCCACCGTGGTGTAGCCAGTGCTTTCTTTCTAAGCCCAACTTCACCCTTTCCCCAGGGATCCCGACAAGTTTTGCCCTGCAGCGGGCAGGGGAGCCCCCCGGGCCGGTTTGGGGTGCCACCGCCGCACACCCACGCCGGGCCGTGTGCTGGGATACCTGCCCTGGGCTTCCCTCAGGTGCAGGCTGCACACTGGGGAACCGAGCCCTGTGATTCCCCCACTCCAGGAAACCTGCCTGCGAGTGAGGGCAGCAGGGAACTGCTCTTCCCCTGGTCCACCCCAGAGAACGGAGGGAGAGCTGTTCCTTTCCAGGAGCCTCTGGAAAAGATCTGTCTACAAAAAAATGAGCAGCAGTTACATATTATGGAGATGAACAGAAACAACATGTTTTCACTCGGCTGTTGGTCCCTGCGTCATCTTTGCAGAAGCCTGACAGGTCTCCCAAAGGTGTTGCTATCACAGCTCCCCTCAACCCCGCACAGAAAGCTTTGGGTCCCCTTTGGGGAGGGTCCAGCAGCCTGAAGATAACGTCCCCCTAATAAGCAGCTGTCCTTTTTCAGTTAGCAACTGTTACTTCTCCCTCCAAGCTCGCTGGCATGAGCAACGCTGCTTTTGCTGGAACGACCATTGATTTTGCTGGATGGACTGGGCCCGGGCTCCCCCTCCCCGTTTTCCCTCCGGACCCCGAGGCAGACGCTGCACGAGCTGCTCCCCCTCCTCATCTCCCTGGGGCGGGAGGGTTCGAAGGAGGTTCTTAAGCAGTGAGCCTGGCAGGGGCCGGGCTGGGC
>NW_010132773.1:0-2623 GCF_000699245.1 Pterocles gutturalis
GGCGTGTAACTGCAGGAGGCACTGCTCCCCCCGCCTCTGACAAAGGGCAAATTGAGTGTCTGCTTCCCCGGCGCAGCGCTGGAAGGGCTCGGTGCCGGGAGAGTCCCCCAGCTCCCTCCCGGATGCTTGGGGGTGGGGGGAGAAATCTCACTCTGGAAAGAAAAGCCTCTTGTCGTCCGAGACATGTCAAATTATATAAGGTCACGTAGACAAATTATTACCAAGATCACCTTAAATTATTAGAAAGCTATAAAGTTTTCATTTTTCTGGGTTTTGGTTGTTTGGGTGTTGGGTTGGGGTTTTTTTAAACACACGTTGCCGCTAACTACAAGCAATGCAAGTGGAAACCCACCAGTTTCACTTTGTAGCCCAACCTGCTGATGAGCTAAGTGCAAACTTGTCCGAGTGGAAAGTAGTAATATCCCTGGAAATGTTTTCCATTTACAATGAGTTTAACAATGTGTAATTGTAAATTACCAACGGTACCAAAACCTATAGACCTGGCAAGTAGAAATTTACAGGCTCAAACCTTGAAGAGTAAATGAATTGACAGTGTTTCTTTTTCTGAAGTGTGAGTTACATAACGTTTACATAACTAACTGGCACATGCACGTGCTATTCATTGCAAAGCTCCCTCAAAAGTAGCAGAAGTCCAGTAACTGAGTGAGCATTCACCACAAGTCAGATTCTGTCCTTCAGGAGGGAAACCATCCTTCCAACAGTTCTTGGACAGTGAGCAGCATGTAGGACCTGGAGATGAAAGTCCTTTTACCACCCCTATCCTCCGTGTCAGCAGAGCGACACAGGAATGTTCATAGGGCTATCGCCTGCAAGGGCTACCTGTCAGCAGTTCAGAGTTCCCAAGCTGTACCTGTAGATCTAAATACTGGATCTAGTACCAGGCCTAACTACTTCATACAACGTGTAACAGCCATGCATGCTTTGACTGAACGTGCAGTTGCAGATGTCACTAAACACACACAAAGCAGTAATTTTCAAACCCTGTGGAGTAAGATTTAACTTCATGGTAACAGGAAGGTTAACAGAAATCCCAACATGGAGCTCAGTCTGACAGAGTACAGTGTTGTTGTCATTCACACACAGATGGAAAATGTGTCTTTGTGTACTATTTTGACTCATTGTCTATCTCTGATGCTTCTTACTACTTAACAATTTTATTAAAAATCTGCATATATTTACCCTGAAACATTGCCCATACAGTATAGTGAAACTCCTTAGATTGATTCCTATCAGTTACTCCTTTCATATTTATGAAAATTTGTATATACAAGGACAACTCTTCAACCTCTTTAAGAGTGCCATTTTAACAAGTGTGATTGATGCAATAGTCTGCTAATCCTAAAACACCTAGATGGGGAACGAAAGGGGAAGGCAGGATTTCAGAAGTGAGCAGGACCTCCTTAGGAAACACTTTGCAAATCAAGTGTTCTTATCAGTCAACAAATGTAAAGTATCTTGCACAAATATGCAGTGAACACTTGGAGATAATCAGCAGATGTTATTAATCACACCATAGCTCAATTACATACTGCTCAAATAGTTTTCAAGTTTCTCTTGTCTTGTAAATTGTGTTAATTAGCTCAATTATCAGTTCATATTTAGATTCCTGTTTTTACTAGCAATTATATAACCCTTACATTCAAAAGCCATATAATGCTTCTAACATTAATAAAGACATACTTGGCATTTACACATTAATTTCTCAGCATTTCACAGACAGGCCACTTTGAAATACTGTCACATGACTGTTACAGAGAAAGTGTGTACGTATACCTATATGACTCATACAAGAACACAAAGCAACAGTACCTACATTATTAAAAAGTAGCATCCATAATTTGTTGCTGTGGTATTTTACTCTGTGGATAAAGTTCCTAATGAGGAATTACTTGGACAGAGACGGGGCAGTTTCTCTGCAATCTACAGATGACTTTTTCTGTAATTTTGCCCACAGCAGATTGATTTTCTGCGTTGATGGCAGGACACTGCAGTAACCAGTCACTTTGGAAACAAAATAAATACAATCCCGGGGGACCCTGTACACTCCGTGAAACCTACACTTCTATTCCCAAAAGCTTCTCAAAACCTGCCGTAGGCTCTATACTCAAAGCCAATAAACATTGCTTGCTAATACAAGCTGTTCCAAACTAACTGAAAGGAACTGTTTATGTTAGTTAACAGAGGCTGGTAACTGTGTTTAAAATTGCATGGCCTGGTGCACTCCAGCATACAATACAAGCTCGTAATGTTTCTTCGAAGATGCCAGCTTCTTCTTTTTACAACACCTTCAAACCATTTTTCACCATTTAGTTCTATTGAGTTACGATGTCTAAGAAACATACCCTTTGCTTTCTGACAGGGAGCCCAAGGTACCTCCAGGAACTAGTGTTTCCAGCCTGAACTAGCCACCAAAACTAGAAGTGTGACCTTAACATTGTGTCCTGGGTTAAGCAGAGACAGAGTTAACTTTCTTCATAACAGCTAGCAAGAGGCTGTGTTTTGGATTTGTGCTCAGAAGAAAGCTGATACAAAGCGATGTTTTGTGCTGCTGCCAAGGTCAGCAAACCAGGGAAGGAACACAGCCTTGGATACTAGCCTAGGA
>NW_010132774.1:0-24864 GCF_000699245.1 Pterocles gutturalis
ACCTCCCCAGACAGCCAGGATTTTTCAGACATCATGGAGAGCGGCTCAGCAACCACATCAACCATCTCTTTCAGAACCCTGGGATGCATATCATCTGGCCCCATGGACTTATACACGTTCAATTTCATGAGGAGGACTCGGACTTGTTCCACCGTTACAGTGGGATAGAAACCACTCCCCACACCCTCACCTAGAGGCTCAGGGTTCTGGCAGATACGAGAAGCCTGACCACCGGTGAAGACTGAGGCAAAGCACTCATTAAGTACCTCAGTACAAAGAAGTACTTTGTTCTGTTTAGTTTTGTTTCGTTTTAGCTGTGGCTCTTTTGATTTTATCTGTTTGCATACGTGGATAATTCGAATGACACTCTTGCTTTTGAAAACTGGATCTGTGTTATGGTATATAACATTCTGTGCCCCAGAGAGATAAATATGTTTGCACCATGTAGAAAAACTTAGTAGACCCAGCATGTCTGGTCACTTCAGATGTTTGTTAAGTCTAGTATTACACGCTATTACACATCGTTACACCTATTTAGCTTTCTCAGTTTTTCATCTGTGGGATTTTGGGGCATGCACTGAAGCACAGAAAATTAAGAATAATTCGTTTGGGTGTCTAGTCAATATATCTTCCTGGAAGATGACGAGAGCCTCATTAAGCTGATGTTAAAAAAATGTTGCTAAGGATATGATGCCATATACCTTTATGCCATAGAATAATTTGTCAGAATTATGTAATTTTGACATCAAATGAACAGGATTAGTGAGAAGATTTACTTACTATTTAGTTAGGTTTCTAGGCAAGCATCCTGCAAGATTTTTTCGTCTTTGTGTATCAATTAAAGCTGAAGTACCACAGCATTCCAGAGACTGCAGTACATTCTACCTTTCAAAGGTCCTATTCTTTGTCAAATTTTGGCTTAGATTTTCTGAATTGACAGGGGCTAGTGTTTAGCACAGATTCAAAAAACTGGCTAATTTTTTTCTAAATAGCCATCTGGAATTAGCGTACTTCCTGCTCATTAAAAATACTTGTGAATTTTTTGGCAGTGTGCCTTCATCTCAATTTTTATTCTTTGAATATAAAATAGTACATAACACAGAAACTGTAGAATTCAGGTTGCGTTTAATGCTGCTGTGAAATAATAATTTTATCACAGTACATGAAAATATGATCACTGAGTACGTGTTAGTATTTCCTTCTGAGTGAAGACTTGTGTTTTTATTTCTAAAGGGTTAAGTAAGAAAAACCCAAACATTTTTAATTAGGTATACTAAGGTAATGATGATAGCTTTAAAGCTAATGGAGGAAGCCATTTTGATAGAGATGCAATCTTTCAGCTTCAGGTCTTATAGCAGAAAATTGCTTCATAATATTGTTGGCTCTTGTAATTAATAAACTGTCAGAAAGATGGATTGCGGATATTGCTTCTGTTTGTCCAGCAGGAGTACAATTACTGCTAAAAGTGAAGGAAATGGTAATTAAATTGTCTATGTGAAATCCTAGTAGAAAAATATTATATAGTTTGAATAAAACAACATATTCTTCTGCTAGCTTTGGTGATTTTCAGAGGCTAAGACCAGAATGTTCTTAATTTTGCATCTTCATTAAAAATCATCAAGGTCAAGTCTGTATCTTTTAGGAAGTATTCAATCTTGTGAATAGTGAGATGAGAAGATTAGATACTAGTCTTCTCATGACTATATAGTTGCTCTCTACATGGCTGTACTGATAGAGATTCTAGACACAACTGGTCAAGTAGAAACAAAAATAAATGCTTTGGCATTTGGCAGTATGTTTTATCTGATTCATGGAAGGCTTTTAATCTTTTCAGCTAAAGAAGTTTTGCTGATAACATTCTGTTTCCTAAAAATGTTGCAATGAATTAATGACTGTCGTAGCAAAAATCACTGACATATAAAAACTTAAGCCCCTTTTCTCCGGTCTAGGTTTGTTTTATTCTTGGTTCTGCAGCTATCAATTGCGTATTATGAAAATACGGTAACTTAACTAATTTCTAAAGTGTTCTGAGCCCTTTTGGTAGAGGAAGAAGGAAACATCATGGGGGAAGTATTGTGGCAATATAAGCCTGCTTTGTCTGGGACTCAGCTTTCCAAATTCTAAATAAAAAGTGTTGGGAAATATTCATTAGAGTTTGTGAGATTATTTACCATAATATTTATTTCAGTATTATGTATTAGCTAACAGTAATTAAAATCTGGAAATACGTACCATCCAAAGTCCACTTGTATTGTAAAGAGAGTCTAAAGGAAACCTTTTATCTTAGGGTCATGAAATGACGTACGGGATGTGAGATTTTTTTTTAAAAAATGAAAATAAAAGTTTTCCTTCTCACTTTTCTGCAAAACCAACCTAACCCTGTTCTCCTGCTATATAATTGAAAGGACCGTATATGAATATTAGATTAAGTTTGGAAAGTAAATACATGGTCTGGAGAGACAAGATAGAAATGACTGAGAGGATAACATTTTGTTAAAACTTAATGGTATTATTTTTATGCAAAGGTTGTAGGGCATTTTCTTAAAATCTGTTCTAGTATGAAATTATTTCAGAATTATTACTTTGGATTGAGCTGTGTGTAGACAATTTTTTTTTGAATCTGAGTGCAATTCCCTTTTCACTTTGAACCAAATCAGTCATGAATCAGACTTTGGAAAATTACTCATTTAGTAGATCTGAAATAGTCCTGAATCAAAACATGCTTTGCATAAACATCAGTTGTTATTAATAATAAATATCTCTACAAAATGACTTATTAGAATGTAGCTCGTGTTCTGTGAATTAATTTATTCTTTAACATTAGTGAATTTTTCCCCCTGTACTTCTCCTTCCTCTTTCTTCCTGCAAAACCTACAGTCTGTATTTTTTGTTTTGATTTTTTGAATCTGACAGCCTGGCTTTGTTCTGTATTCTACACTGTTTTTATGATAGCCAAGTTGATAGACTGTCTTCATCACCAGCCTGGGACAGACACTGGGCATTTGCAACTGAGAACAGACAAGCATGTTAGCATGTGTTACATGAAGAATCTCTTCCCCAAGAGAAAGATGAAGTATCTTAATATATTTTGCTAGTATATTTATTTCTATGTATATCATATTTCAGTAAAGAATCAAGATTGAATAAATGAATCTTACATTGTAAATGAAAATTTATGCAGGTTGTTTTTCACTTTGTCACTTCTGGAACAGATACAATAGACCTGTGTTCATCCTGAAAAAATTCTTTGTAGAGAGTGTGCTGTTTTTAAAAGAGTACTGTAAACCCTTAAAAATAATAATCTAATACCGCAAATAGCAGGGACCTATTAAATGTTTTAATGCATTTTTAGTTGTTATTAGCAGGGTAAAAAGAAAGTTGAATCTGGGAACAGTGGTCGTTCTTGAGCTAGGTCCATCACTGTTTTTGCCCTCTGTCCTGATATGATAGCATAAAGCTATAATAGCTGTTTTCCTAGTCAGTTGTAGGGATTCATTGTAGGGATTATCCATAACAGTTGATACTCACAAATGAAGACATGCCATGTATTCTGCCATGAGGCTGAGGAAGTCTTGTGTGAATCTATCACAGAGACTGGCTTTCTGTGGAATGTTTTGGTATCACCTGTTAAGATAAAGATGCCAGTTCTCATGGTTTTTAATCCATTCCTCAACATAATCCTACAGACCTACACCTTTCTTATTTTGTGACAAGTTTCTGTTGTACATGTTTCTGTCCGTTTTTATAAGTAGCCAAGAATCCTTGCAGTTTGACTGGATGGATAGCAGTAGTGCCTAAAGGGAACTTAAAAACCTTTAGAACAGGCAACAACCTGGGAGGGAGGGCACAGCTGAGCTGTAGGAAGTGCTAGATAGAAAGATAATGGCAGCAACCCGTGTGAACTGAAGTTTAGACAGAGCAGTTAAGCTGTGATGTTGACAAAAAGGAGAGGAGAAAGAGGCTGTCTTTTTACGTAGCTCTCACATTGTTAAAACTATGCATTTAACATCTGTGCCAAGGCCACAGTTGTCAGCCTGGCCCAACATGGGCAAAAGCTGTTATGGGACAAAGCAATATTGTACCATGAGAGATGGTTCATGCATTGCTAATGTTACCTTATGTGTTCTTATGCTTTGTGGCTCAACCTGTGTAGTTCTTTCTCTTAGCACAGATAGTGTGATTTTGGAGGTTGGAGGGGCATGCTGTCTCAGTACTCCCACTGCACTGAGGTTGCTGAGTCCTAAATGGTGTTTGAACAAGAGGATCTGTTCCAAATATATTGAAAGAGGGATTGACTAAGTATTGATTAGTCTTGGGTGTTGATTTATTATAGTTTTGGTGGGTTTTCTTAGCTGGGGAAAATGTTTTTGTCAGTTCAGAGAAGAAATAATAAAAACAAATGGGGTTGATCTTTTATGTGAAGAGCAACGTCCTAAATGTGTAATTATTATTATTACTGTAGTTTAAATGGATTTTTGTAAATACCTTTTTTTTCCTGTTTTCATGGAGTCACAAGTTTCAATTTCAATGCAGAATTGTGGCAGTAGCTCTGTTATTAAGGTCTGATTCCCGAAAGACTCTATTCCTGCATATACTTGGTTTTCTGTAGAAAAACGCTGTTCTGTTTGTACAGATTGCTAGGTGAGGGCTCAGTGTTGATTTCCAGGTCATCATTGCCTCAGAGACTTTGATTTCCCTAGGGCTGTGTAATGATGGAAAAAACATTGGTGGTGTCATTTCTTCTTACTGGTAATTCAGCAACCCCCAGTCTTTTGCAGTAGATGTTTTCATCTTTTAGGGAGGAAGGAGAGAAGGAAAGGCAGTATTCCTTGGCCTTCACTTCAGTGTGAAAGGTTTTTCTTTTTCTGGACCTCTAGTTTTAAGATGGCTTAGAAGGGCCAAATGCAAATGCAGCCAGCCTTATTTACACTAGGATTTTCTGTTTTCATGTGTTGGATGATGTCTCTTTTTCCTTCTGAAGATGCTAGTCAAGAGAAGGAACTCTTCTAGAGTGTTGGGGGGATGCTAAGAGATGTGTTATAAACTTTTTTCTAATGGAAGAATGGGATGCTAAATCCAGAATGTGAATTCACTGTTGTCTCTCTTCTATTTCACTGTTTTCTGTCAAGTTGAGTTTGAAGACATTAAAACATTTCTGATATAATAAAGCCACAATAAACCACATACTTATGAAGATATGAAGACAAAGTGTTTTACAGATAGTAAAACTTGGGTCTTACCTTGCTTTCCTTTAAAGCTTTGTTGGACTGGTGGAAAGGGGAATAAAGATCAGTATGAATGCTTTTATTTTGAGTTGATTTAACTTTGAATTAGCTCATTCACTGAACAAGAAGAGTTTAAAAAAATTGAAATGAAGCATGTATTTTCTACAGGAGCAAGAAAGGCCAATACTAACAAGAGCTAGCTTACCAGTTCAGAAAAGACTGGTGAGGGTTTGCTTTCTGGTTTAGCTAGTGTCTACTTACTCATTAAGTATAGACCTTCTTCACAGCTTTAGTAGCCAGTATACACTTTTTTCCTGCATTTATATTTTGAATCTTCATGGAAATAATTTTTGCGGCAGTCCCAAGCACAAATACAGGCTGGGCGGAGAATGGCTTGAGAGCAGACCTGAGGAGAAGGATTTGGGGGTGCTGTTTGATGAAAAGCTCAACCTGACCTGGCAGCGTGTGCTTGCAGCCCAGAAAGCCAACCGTATCTTGGGCAGCATCAATAGAAGCATTAGCAGCAGGTCGAAGGAGGTGATTCTGCCCCTCTACTCTGCTCTTGTGAGACCGCACTTGGAGTAATGTGTTCAGCTGTGGGGCCCCAACATAAAAAAGACATGGACCTGTTGCAGTGAGTCCAGAGAAGAGTCACAAAGACGGTGAGAGGGCTAGAGCACCTCCCGTATGAGGACAGGCTGAGCAAGTTGGGGTTGTTCAGCCTGTACAAAAGAAGGCTCTGAGGAGACCTAATAGCAGCCTCCCAGTACCTGAAGGGGCCTACAGGAGAGATGGGGAAACACTCTTTATGCGGGAGTGTAGTGACAGGATAAGGGGTAATGGTTATAAACTGAAAGAGGGCAGTTTTAGATTAGATATTAGGAAGAAATTTTTCACTGTGAGGGTGGTGAGGCACTGGAACAGGCTGCCCAGGGAAGTTGTGGATGCCCCATCCCTGGAGGTGTTCAAGGCCAGGCTGGATGAGGCTTTGAGCAACCTGGTCTAGTGGGAGGTGTCCCTGCACATAGCAGGGGAGTTGGAACTTGGTGATCTTTAAGGTCCTTTCCAACCTTAAGCATTTTATGATTCTATAAAATCAGACTTTTTTACTGAACATAATTTGCTTTAACTATTATCTGTTTCATTAAAACCCAATATTCGTGAATCTAAGAATTCCTGTTCCTTAAGTCCTACTTGTTGAATGTAAAGAAGAGTTCAAAAGCAGTAAGGTTGTTTTGGTTTTTTTTTCATTCAGTTCACTTTTATGTTCTGGTTGTAATTTGAAGTTTACTTGAAAGTTTGTAATAGTTTCCTGCTGTAATCTGGCTTTTAATGGAAAAAGACCTTTACATTCAAAAGACAGCCTTGAGAACATAATCGTAACTTATTTATAAGAGAATGGGTGTGTTAACTCACTGTTAAAGGGTAAGATGGGGTGTGAACTTGCAGTACATCTACAGTAACTGCCAGGTACAAAAGTTATCCTGTGAGAAAAGTAAAGTGTTTTATTCTTTGAAAAAGATGTGTAAAACTCTTAACACTTTTCATATTTTCTGCTGGGTGAGAGCAGCTGATACAGGAAATTTGTGTCCTCCTGTACCCTGAGACAACTTGTTTGTGCACCCATATCCAAAATTATGATCCATGTAAGGCCAAAATTTAAAAGATGAAGATAAGTTTATGTTGGATAATAGACAGCATTACAGTGAGACCAATCCAATACTAATACTTGGATTTTGAGGTACCATCTTCAAGAATCAGGCTGGGAATGTTGTTATTTGTACTGCAAAAGAGATGATGTTAAAATGGAATTTGCTGTGTCTGGGAGCCAAGACATAGGAGTCTTATAAATCAGACTGTTTAACAGAATATTTTTCTTATGTTCTGGAGCTTGTGTGTGGCAAGCTGGCACAGTTTAAGATGGAAGATTCAGGAATAACCCATTTGAACTTGATCTATTCCCAAACCTTAAATACCTGAATGAGTTTTTTTAACAGTCTGGCAAGCAAACCCAACTGTTTGCATGTATAAATAAAAGCTTATTGGTTTATAATGTTAGCACATAAATGTATCAATTATGTAGCTAAAAAATCCAATATTTGCCTTTAGCCGTAAGTCTTTGGGAGCAGCTCTCATCTAGCATTTCCACTCAGTTCAAAAGTGAATTTGTGAGTGCTAAAGTCTCTCTCTTCTTTCTGTCTTGTTCTAGGATGTTTTTGTATTTAGACATGAACTTGCTCTCCTAAGAATATCTGCCTTCATGGGTCTAATAATATTAGGTGGAATAAGTGGACTCTTTTACACTCAGCTAATGGGTATTTTCACTGTAAGTATCTAAATACAGAAGTATATATTTTAAATAAATTAACAGAAGTCTAAAAGCAGATTGCATTTAAGGGAAGTGTAGAGAAATACTTGCACTGTGAGGCAGCTATGGGGTATGTGCTCTGTCAAGACTTGTCTCCAAGGAGGTCTTAAAAAGCCTTCCAGTAAAAATTGTCTAATAATTCACCTATCGTGGCAATTTCCTGCTTTGTATTAGTGAAATAAAACCATACATTGTTCTGGAATTGTGCCATGGACAAGGTATGTATTTATGGGTTTTGATTTTTGTTTTTATTTAAAACTCTTACGTGCCCTGGTCTCAATTATACTTTGTGACAGTGAGGCCCACTGATAAATCATACATTCTGAGAACAAAGACTTTTGTCAAGTGTTGTAATAAATATGCTTTCTTTCATATCTCTTCAGTTACTAAACTGTAGAATGGAATCATGTAGAATTTACAGTCCAAATGCGTATTCTGTATTTAAAGGTATAGAAAATAAATCCTCTGCATGGAAGAATTTCCCAGTTAAAGGAATTTGGTAATGTAATAAATACCTAGAAGAAACAAGCTTTTGTTGCGGTAATGTTCGTTTCTGTACATTACAAGTTAATCACTGCAGTGAATTCTTTGAAGTGATTTTGAGGATCCATAGAACTGTATGAAGTACTGCAGTGTTGAACAGAAAGAGTAAATTAGTTGGATCTGTACATGTCTGAAAGGGTGTATGATCTGGCCTGCAAAACTCCTTTTTAAAGCCAGTAACGAACAAGGTGACAGGATGTTTGTGACTACAACTGATTGAGATCTGCCTGAGATTTCATTTTGGGATTATGAGGGTTTACTCACTGTTAACCTTTGTAGGTACATAATGGAAAACCTCTTAACTGTATTACGCAATTCCTTTGTGTGGAATAAGGGACAAAAATTACTGTAAAGTTTTTCCTTCTGTTAGATAAAGCAATAATATTGCATATTGTTTTTATTACCTTTAGATAAGTTTACAGCCTTCTGCTCTTTGTGTGGCTGTAGCTATGCTGTGTGTTACTTTGCTATCCTTCAGCTGCTCTACCAGACTGCTTTCTGCACTTTCTGTTAACCCCCAAGTCTACAGGTTTACCCTTGTGCCCCTTTACTGTGTGCCTGATTTCTGTTCCAGGGTCTTGCTGACAGGTTCTCACCTCCCTGTTTAAATGCTGGCACACAACCTTTGTCTCTGCATGCTCTAGAGCTGGGATTTTTTTCTAATCTGATACTATACTTTGCTGATTATCTAGCTGAAGTGGTGCAGACATCTGAGTTCTACTCACCCTCACTGCCAGTAGTGGGAGACACAGAAACTCAGGGAGACTTATTGTTCAGATGCTGAAATATGGACGGCTGTTTAGTCTTTGTTAAATGGACATATGAGAGGGAATATGCTCCACTACACTACATCACAGAAATTATAAAGAAGCAAGCAAGGAACAAAACCTAAGTCTACCATTCTCTTCTGTGTGCTGCCAGAAGCTGGACTAAATTTTGACAGTGGCCATTCAACATCCATTCAGATGCTACTGGTATACATAAAATAAAAACTCTGAGAGTGAACCTGATTCTGTCAGATACAGTTGAAAGTTCAGACATGTCTTTTCTGACACAGGGTACCAACGGTGCTGCTTCTGCAATAGGCATGAATTCCCTGTATGTTCTTTTACCGTTCTGAGCCTTAACACTCTCAGGCTGCTGGCACCACTACAAACTCTTACAAAGTGCTGTAAAGCCCCTTTATTCTATCTCAGATCTATAATATGCTGTGAAGTACATCCCATTGCACTTACTGAGCTGGTCACTACCCTGGAACAGATGTGGGCTAATAGCATTTTCAAGTCCAACCTCTTTTATGTGCTGAAATCATAATTCTGTGGATCACTGAGCTGCAGTATGCCTGAATACTCTTTTTTGTCTTATCTGCCAAATTTTGTTAAACAAACACACCACAGTTATTGCAGATCCTGGAAAGTACAGATCGTCTGGATTAGGACCTCTCACTGCACCCTGCTGTATGTAGCAAAGGGGTATTGTGCTTGCCTCATATGGGCAAGGTTTTAGGTATAGGAGTGTTGGGTTGGGATTGCTGGGGAAGTAGAAGTCCATTACTGGGATCTCCAAACCCTAATTCATTCACACTATGTGCATGCTGTTGCACTGACTCATTGAAGAATGTAGGTCATATAGTCTATCCTCCGCTCAGAACATTTCCATACCAGCAGCACAATCATCTTCCTTTCATTCCTTTCTTCATGAGAACAGAATTAGCAACAATATACAATACAGTCATTTTGAGGAAATTTGCTTGGGAACAGCTAGTCAGGCTTGAAAGAAACAAAGCCAAATATGTTTGGTGAGGTTGTGCTTAGTCTGCCAGTGGGGTTGTGCTTAGTCTTCCAGTTATTTGCCAGAAAATTCGTGCAAATGGTTTTTGGTTGTCGGCATTATGGTGTGGGGATTTGCTTAGCTTTGGCCAGCCAATGGAAAAGGTAGAGGAGAGGGCAGCAGGCGAGTGAGTAGTTTCTCTGCAGGGTCCCCGAAGACATGCCTATGGTGCATAGAATAGGGAAACAAAGAAACTGGGTATACCCCCTCACAGTGCTGAGCGCACAGCGTGGAAGACATTCGAGTCCTGTAGAAGCAATGAACTGTTATCACCAAGAGGCACTGTGTCCTGTGCTGGAGTTACTGTTCAGCGGTAACCTCCCTGTATACTAGCAAATTGTATCTGAAATGAACTCTGTTTAAAACAGTGAATTAATGATGAAGTTCAGCTTTACGTACTGTAAGATACAGATCAAAACTTATTTTACACCAGAACATAATCATTGAAGTGTAGTAGTGCAGACTTGAGGTTAATTTAAAAGAAACTCAAGCGCTTGAAGGCATAGATATGTACACTTAAAGCATTCATAAAGCATTAATTGCTCCATAGATATTATTGAGAGCATTAATTTCGGTGCTGAAGCTGCCCAGAGGTGTGTGCAACAGAGGTGGACAAGAGCATGGGCCTTTTGAAAAAGGTAGAGCAGAGGAGCTCTTACCTGTGCTTGTACAGGAGAACAGATAAATATTTTCCTAGTTCGTGCTCCAGGCCTGTGTTTGCAGTTCATCATCAAGCCAAGCTTAGTTCCACAGCTCCTGGATGAAAGTTATTTTTAAATAATAGAGACAATCAGCATTGCAACTCTGAGATACAGACTTTGACAGATAGGTGCGGTTGCTAAATGAGTCCAGAAAGTTCATGTTTAGTAGGGGTTTTAATGATATTATTTACCTGTATTTCAAATGCTACCAAAATTGTTTTTCTGGAAAGAAAAATAAACTCAAGATTTATCAAACTTTAAGCCTTTTATGTCAAAACTTCCTGATTCTCCATAAGGTAAACTTGCTTGACTGTCATTATACAATTTTCCAGAAACCAAGCCAATAGTTTTGGTTTCGTTGAAGTAATATAAAGCTAACTTTTTACAGGAATATTGGATGAGCAGTTTAAAAAAAATCCCCAGTTCCTCATCTTTCAGTATCTTCCACATACACAGAATGTGCTCAGCTTACTCTCAGGTTCACAGAAGCAACTTGGGAACGTGAAACTGCAGAGTTCTTCATCCTCCTTTAGCATAATCAGTAATAAGGAACTAGGACCTGAAGTGGCAACTTCATACTTCGTTATTTGTGGTTGATTTCCACAACCTGATGGCTGTGCTCAAATTATTAGAATGTAACACGTGTTATGAAGTGCGTTATGTAGCCTAGGTCAGAGCACTCGTGCTGATTCAACATATTTACAGAAGTTTGTCCTCTTGCCACTGCAGCAAGATACATAAAGTTGAATGTATGAAATTAATTTTCATTAAGTGACCGTTGTATACAGCATTTTTATAAGCAGAGTTGCTCTTGTCAGAATTTAGTTAAGTGATAGCTTGACAAGCCATAAGAAGGAGCAGAAGTTTTTAATAGGAATTTAGGGGGAAATACTGGCATTTCCTCCTTCATGATAAATTTTTTCAGAAGTCCAAAAAATGTTGTTCAACTGAACATATAATGGAAAGGATGTCTCTGATATACTCCAGCATGTTTTTCTGCAACAGGGTGGTAGCTAAAACAAGAAAGCAAAGAAGAAATGCAGGTGAAGTAGTCTGCTATGTGTGCTGGCACTTTCCAAAATTCAGGGGTTGTGTGCAGTTGTCTGATCTTCTGTGTCTATCATTGCATAACTCATTGATTTTAACAGTACATCCATTATGTAAAAGTTCTTTAAGAAAAAAAAAATGCTTCTAATCTACTGTTGTGTGTTCAACAGATACTAAGATGCCTGGAAAAAATGTGCTCTTTGGTAAAAATTGAAACTTTGTAACTTGTGTCCTCAAATTTGGCTCTTTTGCAGCGGCTTCAGGCAGTTCTTCAGGCTGTACGGCTTGAGAAGGTGATTAATAGACCGAGTTACCTAACATGCAGTAATTTCTCTGAGTAGGTTTGCCACCGCTCTTACTGTGGTATCACTGTTAGGGTATCATTAGCACAAGCCTATTCATATCTCATCTGGAGGTCCAGAAAGCCAAAGAGCAAGGGAGGTGACTTCCTACAATGAGAGGACAGCTGGTTAGCAAAAACTGTCCTTAGAAGAACTTTTGACATGAATTGTGCTGCTGAAGAGGGGAGCAGCTGAGGTGGCCTCTGTGTCGGGATTAGTGCTTTCTCCCCAGAAACTAGCATATGTGAAACACTCTCTAGCAGAAGGGGCACATGGCTCTTTTTGTCCTCCTCCAATTGCTTTCCCCAACCTCTGTTTGCCTTTACTCTCATCATCCTGAATTTTAACACTTCTTCCAGTCTGTACCTGAGATCATTCTTGGGGAACTTGTATTTGTATACTTTGGAAGCAGAGGTATCTAAGTTCTCGCTAATAAGTTTTCATTAATTCAGAAGTCTCTGAAATAGGAAGAAATTTAAGATCTTAATTTAGGAACTGTAGGATCCTAAGAAAATACTCTTCTTAAAATCTCAGCATAACAATTAGTCTTCTTAGTTATGATTTTTGTGTTTCTAGAGAACTGGGTGGAAGAAATCAGCTTCTCTCATGAAGAAAGCACTGTCTGATGTAATTTCCAGAACGATCATGCATTTATATTTGAAGGCCTGCTTGTCTCCCATGCTTGGTGCTTGCTTTTCCAGTCTTGTATTCTCTGTCATTACTTCTAATGCAAATTTTAATTTTATATTCGTTAACTGAAAATGAGCCTATATTCTTACATTCACAGGCAGATTGATGATTTTTAATGACTTTGTGAAATAAAAGCAAGCTTAGCATAAAACAGTAAGTAAAAAAAAAAATAAAAACAAAAACAACAACAAAAAATTTTTGTCAGTTGCATCCCAGAAAAACTAAATGTTCTTCTACTGAGGATAGCATTTTTTAAAAAAAATTATTAGTATCCCCTCTACTTCAGGCTACTGCTAACTGCTTCTACTCCCACAAGTAATTGTTCTTTTGCCTCAACCACTATAGGATTGGAAGATAGCTCTACTATAGACACTTTCAAACTCTGTGAAGGTAGAGAGGTGGGGTTTTTTTTATTTGGTGGTTTGTTGTAAGTAATAAAAATGCTATTTATAGATAAATTATCATTTTTGCTTGAGATAGATAGTTACATTTCAGAAAATTTTTTTACATTTACCACAAATAACATCCAAAACATACACTGTCCTGTGCAACTACTGCTTATACCTGTTAATGGCATTGTATTGCAATGGCAAATGCAGTATATCTAGAAAAGAATATTTTGTGCTTAACCTAGAAGAAAATCTTGAGGAGCACGTACGGTATTACTCGATTTTATTTCCAATTACTTTTTTCTGTAGTTATCCTCATATCAAATAATAAAATTTAATTGGAAGCTAAATCAAATGGTGTCCAGAAACTTGCTTGCTTTGTCAAGATGTATTTTTTGACATGTTTTTTAAAAGGAGTTCTCTCTCACTTGGTATTTTTATATGTAAAATGCTTGTTTTCCTGAAAAATGTATAACTAGCCTATTTATTCATTTATTCATAGGAAAAGGTATAAATTCACCAAGAAAAAAAAAAGTGCCTGATATCAACTACAAGTTGCTTCTGATTTATGATTGTAGGAGGTAAAAGGCTGCAATTCAGGCTCTTTTAAAAAGATGGAACTGCCAGGGTGCTTGTGTGTGTATTATGACAAGACTAGCCCTGGCATTTGCATTTCTCTCACTCATGTTCTATTTTTGCTTTAAGAAAGTACTTCTGTGTGTCTTTCACATCACTTCAACAGTTAACTGATGTTAAAAACCAGTTTTTCTACCTGTACAGTAAGATTCTGACATCCATTATGTTTGATCTACAAGGCATTACTGTTGAACAAGTAATAAATAATATGGCATGCTTTTTTAAACAATGGCTTGTCCGATTATTTTGATACTTGTTCATATCTAGTGAGGTTTTAAATTGCACCAAACATTACTAAGAAGTATTCCATTTGCTGACCTTTTTTAAGACTGGTACCTTTTGCATATGTGAGGTTTTCTTCATCTCAAGATCTGTGCTGTTCTTTATTTTGTTGGCTGACACCTGTCTGAAGCAATCAGCGACTTCTTTCTCTTCCTCTGTACAAAAGGAAAATCCCGTCTTCCCATGGATGGTAGAAGGTAACAGGATAATCAGTTCAGCAGTGATCCTCTGATGTCATTGTGGGAGCCCTGTAAAAGCGGATTATCTGTGACCCAGATAAAATAATTAGAAATTACTTGGACACTTACAAATAACCGATCTACTAATCTCATTTCCAAAGTTAAAAAAGGCCTGTCTCTCAACATAACACTACCAGATGTTTCAGTTAAACAGCATCCTTTGCAGAGACTAATCTGAACCCTAATTTTAAAGGATTACCTTTGATTGTTTTTTATTTCAAACACTAAACAGTTTGTGGTTTCATTTTTTCATATGTTCAAAAAAAGTGTTTATATAGAGTTAAAGATTTTTTTTTATTTTTCCACTACAGTCCATCAAATATGATTTTATGTGATTTTTGTGTGTTAGTATTGCAGAGAAAAAGTTTTAATTAAAATTAGTAATTATCTTATTTCTCTGGGACAGAACTATGTAATGGATGGGCTTTTATAAATTTAATAGATACCACGTGGTCTTTGTGCAACATAGTGGACGTATTATCATAAACTAAGTGGACAGTGACTTTATTAATTTAATTAATGCTACCAGGGTTTCCTGTTAATTAACTGTTTGAATGGTGTACAGTGATATGCCAGTATCCTGGTGCATCAGTACTGTGTGGATGTGGCAGAGAGAAATCTCCCTTTATTTGCTTTGGGGAGGATGAGAGGGAAAATAGTTTAACAGCTGGTTTTCAGCAGTTTGTCTGGTGCACGTTATGATGCCTACCACATAAATTTTTCCCCTTAGAAGCATTTAAAAATGTTGATATTTGTTAAGTGCTACGTTTTGTTATTGTGGTAGTATTTCTCCCTTTCACCTTCAAGTAGCAAATATTTTTCACTGGCTATTTTTCATTGTTCTTATAAACAGGTCTGTCTCCACATGAATGTCTTGAACTTACTAATTCATCTATTTTAGCTGTTTTACTTAGTGTGAGTGATACTTACAGTGAGCCTGTAATAAAGAACATTATTCATTTTACTCAGGGCATCTTTTCTTCTCAAAAGGACAAAAACTTCCTTTAAGGAAATTAGAAAAAGATGGAAATTGTACAAATTAATTTTCTGATATGTTTATCCCAAAATAATGTTTTCAAGCAGTTAATTTTCTTTAGGAGTGTTATTTCATTTAGTAGTGTAATGGAAAAATGAAATGCCAACCATAAAAATGCCAGTGAAAAATTTAAAATTCTTTGTGTAATCAGTAAGTCAGACAAAATTTTACAAAGATTGACATGCAAAATAATGAAAATGTAATTGCAGTTATTCTGTTAGTAAAACCAAAGGCTTTTGAATTCTTTTCGTATTTCATAGTGTTCATCAATTGCTGTTTTAATATACAGAGTGCACAAGTGATCTAGTTGTGCTGAAATACTTTTTGTTTCTAAGTATGTTATAATTAAAAATATTTGTAATCATAATTTTAATCAGATAATCTATTAAATACTATTTTGATTAGTGAAATACTGAGGGCTTTTCCTGTTTTTTTCAAACATGGCAGAAATGTAATCAAGGAACTATTAATCCTCATAATTAATTTTAGCACAGAAGAAATTAGGATTGGAAGGGGAAATTAGGCTTCCCAGACAAATGTGTTCTTTACCTGGCTATAGTAAAGTGTAAGATATAAAGTAATTCTAGAGGGAGAGCAAAGGTATATAAACTATAAACCCAGATGGTATCTTCCCCATTTTTCTTATCCCTTCCCCTTTTCCCGTCTCTACATTTTTATCCACCTATAGGTAAATCCCCTATTAGAAGACTGCATAAAGTCCTATAAATTAAATTGTTAGGAATTAGTCTGAATGGGATTTTGTTAACTGTGTAAAGTCTTTTGTATCTTTGACTTATTTTTCTCAAATAGACTAGCAATTTGTTTAACATTTTAATTAATGTATCCTGATAGTTTTAGACACCTATTTACCATTTAAAAAAATTTAGTTTATTTAAAAAAATCTTTGGTGAGCTTTTTAAAATGGAAGAATAAATTCAAGTGTAAGACACAGTAAGTGGCAAAAGATCTCATCTGTTTTATTTAGATTGCTACATGGTTTTAGGTATAGTGGGAATACTTTTATTGAAAGTAATTATTTACAATATTATTAAGGAAAAAGCATAACTTAGAAAATATAATCAAAGAGATTTTATACTGTGCAGAGAGTCAAAAATATCCTGCCAAAAATATCCTGACAAAAATATCACCTGTTCATTGCTCCTTTTACAACTCAGTTGTTTTTCTAAGTAGTAAAGGAAATACCTTTTATCAGTTGAAAATAAGTAATAATGAATGTTTGAGTGTTCTGGGGGCTGAGTACACTTTGTTTAAATATTGCTTGTTAAATTTAGGCATCAGACTATTAAAATGGCTTCTGTGTGAGAAATGTTAACAGGTAGCCTTCCTAAGCATTTTTTCTTAATATTTTTGTCTTAAGAAGGTATTTGCAAGTAGCAAGAAAAATAAAATTTTGTCGTGTGTCTTGCTGTCATGCAGCTGTCTGCACCTAACACACTATGGATTTGAAGCAGACTGAAGAAAAGAGATCTGTTTGTATCATCTTCTTTGTAGATGTGTTCCTAATTTGTTGTCAGAGGTTTTCTTGTCATTGAATCGTTTCCTAATATCTGACAAATACATTGGAAATCTATTTAACTAAATTCATCAGAGCATAGAGGAGTGTAGGAGTATTCCCTAGATACAACATAAACGTAGCTTCATTTTTCATTTTGCACACAATTCTCTGATTTAGAGATGTAAAGCTAAAACTGAACTAGTAATTTTCAGGCTGAACCTAATTGTAATTTATAAAGTTAATCACATTATTTTATGCAAGAAGTCTAGGTTAAGAAAATAATGCTAAAAAGTGGCCAGATAGAAACTTAAAATGTAATTAATGACAAAAAGGAAAATTTCTGAAATATGAAGTATTCTGTGAAATGGTCAGTAGTTTATATTCTTTAATTGCTGACCTGTCATTTACATACACACAGTGAATGGATGTTAGGTAGAAGGAACGAAAAAATTTATTGTTCAGATAGAGGATCTATTGTCTTGCACTTTCAGATAAAAGCAATGGCTGCAAATCCAGGAAGGCTTGCAAGTTTTGTTTGCTTTTTCTCTTTCTGCTTTGTCATACTTTCCTACTGATTCTCATACACTGACTGTTTGAAAATACTGTATTAAGAAAGTGTGGCATAATGCTTACATAATGCTTCTATTGCAAGTGTTAAATGGAGCTGTATTGATTACGTCACTTTAAGCAAACACAAAAGAAATTCTGAACCAGAAATTTTGTCTGCGTGCTTCAGAGTTAATTCTGTGAGTTACAAAGTACAGCTTCTCCTTTGGAAAACATTAATCAGTAAGAGGAAAATATTATTTCCGCATGCTTCTTCCATGATAAATTAGTTCATGATGAATCCCATCCTGCAGCACAGTTTGTTAAACAGTGCACGTGATCTTTTGAAAAAAACCTGTTTTTTCAGGCAGTTGGTTATGCTAGTTAAAAAGATAGATGTGAAAGATATATGCCTCCTAGTAGCTAATGCGGGTGCATTCATTTGTGAATGAGTCTTAAGTTGGATTGTGCCTCTCCATAACAGTCTTATCTGTGGCAGTAGCTTACTTCACTTAGAGTAGACAAGCTGCTCTTGCAGACTTGTAGTAAGTCCTCAATGCAAAAAAACAGATTCTTCATCCCTTCAGCAGAATCTGAACCCTTTGCCCTTTTCCTCTTATTTTAAAGTTATATGTTGTTAATGATTGCTGTGTTTATTTCCTCAAATTTATTTTCCTTTCTCACTAGGGTATGATTTTTTTCCCCTGGTTGCTTTAAGATGCTTATCAGTGAGTATGTATCTGTGAATAACCAGGTGCAGGAACAATCGTTGTTTCCAATCTGGATGATGACTTTGGGGGTCCAGATGACCCATCATGTAAAATTAATCAGTTGTGGGTTAGTCAGTTTCGTCTTGTATCAAATTGTAAATTTTATGGGATTTTTGGAGATAGAGATTGCAAGGACTTAATTGATGTGCCGTATTTGCTCATACCAAGTTATTTTTCAACTTTTGGATGAGTACCAATTCTCTGAAAGATTTTAACATCAGCGTTAGCTGTGAGTCTGGGGAAAAAAAATCTTAGCGGAGTTCTATTTGTATTAATAGTAATCCAAGCTGATAGTAGATGCAGACAGCCAAAGCCTCTTAGGCTGAACACAGTAATACTGATGTTGTAGCAAAACCTTGGTATGCATCAAATGCGTAATTAAGACAGATGATATTCTGGTTGAAAGCCATTCGTGAGATGTGTTAATGAACTGAACACCTTGTCATTCAGAAGAATAGTTGTTATTCTGGTCCTCCTGCTTCCAGAAGAAGAAAAATCCATCTGTCTGAGAAGAAAACCTTAAATAATAGGCCAAAACTCAACTGTGGCCCTCTCCTTCCTCTCCTGTCTCCAGAGGGGCTACCGAGTTTCCTGGGGTGCTGTGAAGGTTCACTTTCATGTGAAAAGGTAAATTGCTTCACTCTCAAATGGAAATATATTTCAAATGAGCCCAGCTGTTTGGCAGCAGTGTTGGGGGAGGGAAACTGGGAGGGGAATTTGGTTTCTTAAGTTCAGTCACCAGCACTTGTTAAGCAGCTAAACTTCAGAGAGAGATGTTACCTCCCATTCCCTTCAGCCCTACTTCACAGCTTTTAAAATGTGGCTATAAAGTTTTTTTAATTCTGAAAACGTATCCCGGAAGCAAAGCATTCACTGCTCAGTCCCAATACCCTTACTGTAAAGCAAAAGTATTCTAAAGTAGTTGTTGGCATTTTAATGGAAGAAGAAAGAAGGAAGGAAGGAATTAAGGAAGGGAGGATTTCCTTTTACTTCCTATCCAACTGAAATCCTCAGGATGTTTTAAAGCTGTGGAAGCTTGACAGTCTTTTCTTACAGTAATTTTCTGCAGTTCCGATTTTGGTTCTTTAATTTAGTTCATTAATTTAATGGGTTACATTTTTGAGAGAAGCAGACCCTAATGGGCGCCTTTCAGGTCTTGATAACATGCCGTGACAACAAATAAAAAGAAAAACAACCCCCAGTTCCCAACCTGTGAATTCCTCCAAAAATCTCAAATGCAGTATTTTAGGGGGCAGAACAAACATATTAATGAATAAACAATGTGGAGAAACATCGGAAAAAGCTGTATGTAAGGTATTATTTTGTTATGTTGCTTCTGCACCCAAACATGTTTTAAGGCTTCTTTTGTGAAAAGATAGCATAAATCTTTGATAGGTAGAAATCAGTTATAGTCTGGACTAGCACGCTACTGTTGTAGAAAAAATCGTTAGCAGTCAAGGCTTTCAAACACACCAGCGTTATTTTGTACTATCAGGTAGACAGCTTTAAGTTGACCTGAGGATAATTCCTAGAGCAGAGATATTTTTGCAGTTACAGAAGGAGCTGCAACATCTTTTGAAAATGCTGTTACAGACTCATTGAAATGTCATGGGAGTAATATCTGTGTTTATTTAGTCCTTTTTATTCAGAAAGCTGTGTGTGATTTTCTTTGGTTAGAAAAGGTGGTGTTTGTTCAGACAAGTGCTGGACAAAAAGCCTGCCCAAGGAAGCAGAATGTCCCTTGGCTGCAGAGTTAGGTCCTGCCCTAACAAGGAGAATGGCTTGTGTCTTATAATGATTTCCTGACGCCTGTGGCAGGCGAGGGGGAATACACCTCAGGTGGAGAAGAGAAGCAGTTTGTCTGTGGAAATTGAAACAACAGACTGTATTTACAGTCTGCTGCCTCCAGTCCTGTGCTCTCTCACTGGTGAGCGGTTGCTCAAATCCACCTAATGGTGGGGCAGGATGGTTTATGTAGCCTGCTGTGGGCGTGCCTTCTCTGCACAAACAAGGAAGAACTGGTGCATCCTGGTGGACTGGCATGGAAGAGGGGACTTCTCTCCTTTGCCATAGTGTGTCTGGAATTCAACTGCGTTGGTCGTGGGCAGAATTAAGATTTTTGCCGTTTAGCGTGTGGTAAGGGATCCTGTACCAAAACTCATCAGAGCTGGGAAGCGGATTTAGAAGGAGAAAATTTGGCAAGGGGAGTTGAGGCCGCCCGTGTCTGTTGAAGCAGGGAAGCAGCTTCCTGTATGTTGTTCCTCACTCACATTTCACCCTTCCCCTTCAAAGCTTTATGAAAGATGGTGGCATAATCCCAGCAGTGCCTGCACTCAATTGGATGGACTGGTGGCAGGAACAATCAAAGGACACAGTATGGTATTATTGCTAGGTAGTGTTTCCAGATGACAATGAAGTTGCAGCTTAATTAAACCACAGCCCTTGCATCTCTCTATGTCTGGGACAATAGAGACTAGCTCTCTGTTTAATTCAAACGCTAGTGTAATCTGACAGGTGCATTATGTGAACGCCTAAATCAATGAACAGTAAAGGGAAATAGCAAGGTGCCATGCAAAGGAGAAGGAACCATGAGAAATATTTCAGTTATTGTATTGTGGATCTCATGAGTGATTTTGGGACATAATAAGCTATGAATGTGCACTGAAAACACTAATAGTGCTGGAGTTAAAATTGAAGTGATACAAAGCAAGCTTTTTTGTTAAATACATAGTACAAAAGTGAGAAAAATGTTACTATTGTTGGTAGTTTTTAGTTTTATTTGGGAATGATCTAAGCTTAAATTGATTTGTTAATTATAAAACTTTGTGACTTATTAAATTAATCATGTTCAGAAAATTAAAGTGTGAATTTAATTTACTGTTAGCTGCAGAAGTGCCTTCACTCTGCACATTATTTAGTTTTTGTTACATTTTAAGAGAATAATTTTTACATTTGGTATTCATGTGTAGAGACTATGGAAACTGATCATATATTCCTGGTGGTGCTGTTTGCATTATAATACTCAGATAACTGTTCTAAAACTTCTTAATAGCTCCTGCTTTTCAAAATACTGCATCTATTAATGGTTGCATTTTACTAATTTTTCCCGTGGTTGTCTCAGTGGACTACTCTATGTCTGGAACGGATGCTTGTGAAAAGTATGTCAAGAACGTACCTTACACACATTACTCCTGAATGTCCCATGAATTGTCATACATGAGTTAATTTTAGCTGTAAAAATGCTTTAAGTTTTTGTTGACATTCTGCGGCATGTGCTATCATTGTAAAACTACACAGTATAGTTACACATAATGTTTGTAAAAATCATTTAACAGATCGAGTAAATTTGTGTATGTGATCTCACAGCTGTTTAAAACTGATACGGTGTATGAGCAATGTGTAACCTACTGGACTAATACCAAAGTAGTGTACACTAAGAATGGATTCCCTACTTCATTTAGTTCCTTTCATAGTGACATTTTAACATTTAGGAACGTAATTAAATACTTTTTCATTGTGTTTTCTTTTCTTCAACAGGACACTACAAGTATAGAAAAAATGTCAAACTGCTGTGAAGACATGTAAGTGCTGTAAGATTTCTACATTTATTTGCTGAAAAGTTAGAGAAATAGCTGCTTTTTTTAAGTGTGTGAGAGAGAAAAGGAACTGAAGGCACTGTCACGAGTATTTTGCACGGTACTGTGCCTTGTACTTCCTATCTCTAGCAGCAATTCACTAATATTTTAATATTGGTTGTACACTAAGTAGCCTCACATTGTTCCCATTCTTTCCAAAGCCAGTGGAACTATATTTTCTTTCAAAATTACAGATCAAAAGATACTTTCTGCTGTGTCTTGACATACATTTCATTGATTCTGAGGTTCTCCTCTGCTTCAAAAGCTGCCTTCAGTTGATGGATGACACAGATAGTTTCTGTTCTCTAAAGTTAAGCCTCAGCTGCATGCTGTAATAAAAGAAAAGCTGTATTTGTAATGCTGGGACACAATTCATCAGAGTCCAGTAATGGATCCCCAGCCAACCTGCATTGTTCTAGCTGACTGAAGTGCACCATGGGCATGCTGTCTTTCACTAATAATGCTGTCTTCTGTAGATCAAGGCCCCGAAAGCCGTGGCAGCAGACCTTCTCAGAAGTTTTTGGCACTCACTGGAAGATCCTGTGGTTTATTCCTTTCAGGCAGAGGCAACCACTGCGAGTTCCCTACCACTTTGCCAATCATGTCTGAACAGATGGATGGTGGGCACAGATGGGTCCTCCACGCTGGAAGTGCGTTACAGGTTTTATGATAATAGGACTATGACAGTCATCAAGTCAATTAAAATCCACCCACCAATCATAGGCATCACAATGTGCCCCAGGCTTCATTTTAATAGCAGTTCTTGATGCTGTTCTGAGATTAATACAAGTTGTATGTTTAACTTTAGGTGTATTTACTTTCAAATGAGTTTTCCAAGGGGATTTCTTTCATCTTTGAGGTTAATACCAAAAATAAATGACTGGAATGCAGTCTTACTATTTGTTTGATACGAGGTCTTTTGATTTTTTTTTTTTTTTTTTTTTGGTAGGGAACACTGAGGTTTAAATTGGTTGCTAGCTTTCCCACAAAGTGTCTTATTCTGCCTTGAATTTTTTTAGTGTTTTTATCAGTAGCTCTGTTTAGTTAATATTGATGTCTTTTTTCTCCTACATGCATTTAAAATTCCCTGATACTGCCATTTATGATATGCAATAGTAATCCTGCAGCACAGCACTATAAAAGGTAACATTTACAACTGAGGCAGACTTCTTCCTAAACCTTTCTCAGAGAGGTTTTTATAAATACACGTAAATGTATACATTTATATATAGAAATCTTATGTCTTACAGTTATCTTTCTGCATAGATATGATCTTAGTGAAAAGTAGTCATGTCTTTATGTCAAGAAAAATGATAAAAAGTTCCAGGGTAAAAAAAGCAGATAGAAAGCATGTTTTCCCTATATCCCAAGGATTTCTTTGCAATAATTCAACAAGCAAGTTATATGGTGCAAATAGTAGAGTGATTACTTTTTAAAAATACGTATTTAATTAGTTAGCAAAATGTACTATAAAGAAGACTATATTGTCAATAAAATTATAAATTTTGTATTTACTTTTGTCTAGTCATGATTAGCTGGTATTGGTCTAAGTGTTTGCATATGGGAAATATATATGAAAATATTTTAAAATATTCATATATATAGATATTTCCTACTGCTATAGTAAAGAATATTGACTGATTTAATAGGGTACTGCATTGATGTACGATAAGTTGTTGTGGGCCCTTTAAGTATGGAAGTAGTTAACCAAGGAAGCATCCTTACGATCACATCTGGTAAAATGAGAATCATTCCCAAAGTACTGTCTCAGCTTTGCTGTGTCTGGAAAAATTATGTAATTTAATATAGCCCTCTGAAGCTATACAAATATCAGCATGAGGTGTTTGTGATTTTTGAAGGTTCTGTGAATTTTTATGAGAAATTCACAGCTTCACTGTTTGCAGTTTTGCTGCTTAAAGTGTTTGTTGTCCAGTTGAACAGGGCTAAGATCCACCTTAAATGACAGCCATGCAACAGGATAATAAAAGGCACAAAATTAGGATGTAATATACATAGGTTGTGTTTGAAGAGAGTAATTGTTTGTTTGTGAACAGTTCATTCAAAAAGAGGGCTAGATTTGTCATGAGTGGTATTCATACTGAGTTTTTAGATCAGCTTTTAAAAAATCTAACACAGTCATTCCCAATGTTGAGTGTCCCTTTATTGAATTAAAAGATTTTGGTGATCCACTGAATGTTCTAAAAGGTGCATCTTAAAAATCACTTGAATTTTAAACTTTTGTAGCCTAACATTTGAACCAATCTTTGGAAAGTTTTTAAAAATAGATGCAATATTTTCTTCATTTAAATTTCAAGCCTAATGTTAAGCCATTTTTTTCATGGCATTTTTAGTCATGAGTTTAGATGTTCTTTAATATGGTATTGGCAGCGATTTTTAAGCAAAAGGAAGCTTGGAGAAAGCGGATGGAAAAGCTGCAGCTGTGCTTGAAATTAAAAAGAATGTGCATATACGTTATAAAGTAATGTCTGTGTCCTCTCTTTTTTTTAAGGAATTCCGCTACTGCAGTCTCTGTGAAACACACAGGGGAATAATGGCAGTTATGTTTTACATGCCGATAGCTAAATCTGTTTCATGAGCAAAACATAGTAGTTTTTTAAAAGTTTTTCATGCTAATCAGTTATCATGGTTAGCAGATCCTACAGTTCTGAAGCTTGTGAAGAAAGAGGATCAAGAATTTAACTAATCTTGGTGCATTCACTGTGGTGGCATATAATTCTTTCTGATTTCTAATATCATTGTTTCAGTTAGTTTAATCGTGCATGGAGAACCAAACCTGTAATACAGTCTGCTTGATGGCAGGAACCTTAGTTATAAACAGTGCATTTAATTTTTGTACATGATACACAGTGAAGCAAGGTACTGGAAGGCTGCTATTAAGTCTCCTCGGAGCCTTCTCTTCTCCAGGCTGAACAACCCCAACTCTCTCAGCCTGTCCTCACAGGGGAGGTGCTCCAGCCCTCTGATCATCTTTGTGGCCCTCCTCTGGACCCTATCCAACAGCTCAACATCCTTCTTGTGTTTGGGGGCCCAGGCCTGGACACAGTACTCC
>NW_010132775.1:0-10546 GCF_000699245.1 Pterocles gutturalis
TCCCCGTGGCTTTATAAACCACAACACTGTTACTCAAAACATGTCACCACCGGGAAGCCAGCTACAGAGTGGATGAGATCACCCGATCACCACTGCAGAGTGGCAAAGCCATCGCAGGCACCCAGCAAACGTCTGGCATCGGCCATCACTTCGAAAGCTGCCAGAGAAGTCCCACACCAGCATGTTTCATGGTGCAGACAGAGCACAGGAGTTAAGAGCATCAGGTCCCGTGAGTCTCAAAGGCCACAAATGAAACATCAGGGGGTTCAGCACCCATGAAAATGAAAGTTAAAACTCATTGCAGAGTTTAATTTAAAACCACATTTTATTCTTACTGTATTTGTAAAAATTGGGGGTGGGGGATGTTTTTCCTAAGGCACAGGTTTGCTTTCTGATGTTTTAGTGAATTGAAGCACCTCACCCTGTGATCACAGGAGCAATGGAGCCAGGTTGATGCTGGGAGTGCGGAGAAAGGAGAGGGGGACACGACCTACCATTCAGGAGAACTATTAATAGAGCTCAAATATTCAAGGTTTTGGAGGTAAATAATTTCAGGAGATTAAAAAAAAATGTTTGATACATTCAGGAGAACAGGTCCATAAACACACACTAGATGGGGAAAAAATAATAAAATGGATATATCTGCCAGCATCCATAGCCCAACCTTTGTGGACCGTGGGAGAACAACGACGAAAAGCAGCGGAAAGCTGCCCAGCTCACAGCTTCTCCCTGAACAGCTTCCCCCACTGTCACTGTTGGAGAATTGGACAACTAGATGCCCTGCTGGGCACGCCAAACAGTGTCCCTCTTGTGCCTCTCTTTAACACACTCTACGTGAAGCCCTTACCACGCATTTCTCTACACACCAAAACAAACCACCAGCAGAGAAGCTCCTCAGCACAGGCTGGGGTGCTCAGCCTACAAGGAGACTAGAGAATTACCTGCCCACCAGCACCAAATTGGTTTTGACTGGGCCTGGATTCGGGCAGTTGTGAAACAGCATCGCCTGAGCAGGGAGCCACTGCCCTGTAGCCCCCCAACCATATACAGTAAGACGTCAGTTTTTGGACAGCTGAGTCCCTCCCTGTCACCAGATGAAGCCACATCATGGTGAAATGCAGAGGTGAGAGAGTGTATTTCACCATCAGCTGTACCAAAAGGAGGCCAAGAGCCCCAAAATGCCTGCCCTCCCTCCCATACATCAATGACACGAATTATTTAAATCCTCTGTCCAGGAGCAGAATCATACTACTCCAGGGCTGGGATATCACCAGGTATGCTGACCTTTAGCTAAATTCTGCAAGTTTGATGATAAACAGGATGCTTGTGTCTGGGCGGCAGCTGCCGAGAAATAACACATTTGTGTGGGTTTCCTCAGTGTTGGTCAGACTATCAGACAAGAAAGAACAAAGAAAGAAAAACTATTTTCCTGCAAAATGCATGAACTATTTCAGGAATGGCATCAGTCACTCCTGGGGTTTCAGCAGCAGAAGGGGCTCAGAGTCTCTCTCTGCAGCCACAGCTTGATGTGGCTGCAAAGCTCTGAGCAGCCCAGGTCCCAGGTGAGCCAACTGCTGCTGTTTCATAAGCTCTCATGACCAAGTGGCATTTTACCCAAAATAAAAATAAGGAGCTCTTTCTGAGGATGGGCCTGAGCTCTGCTGATCATTGCCACTCATGGCTGTTCGAGTAATTTGTCACCCTTGACAGGGCCATGGAGCAGTGTTTAACAGTCTCAGCACAGCCCTGTGGAAATCTCTAGGGTCTGATTCCTGGCCATCACTATTCATAAGAATTACTTCTGTTTGACATCAATTTTAAAACTAAATATGAAGCAGATACCTAAAATAACTTCAGAAGGAAAGCGATGTTTTCTGTCAAATTCGGAATGCCTTTCTGAACGTAGCTGGAAGCCAAAGGAGGATGGCACTCTGTACCAAGTATGCCTTCCCAAATTTCAAGTTCATCAGATAAGGCCTAAGGAGGACTCTCTGACCTAATTACCAGGTGCCACATGCACCCAAACCCAGTTTGCTCTCCACAGATTCCAGTGGAGAATGTTCTTGGCTCTGGATTCTTGCAAGTTTAGATCTTGCTTCAAAAGCCTTGGCCACGAGTGCCCAGGATCTGCCAAAGTCTGACAGATATATCCTCTTGAAGGTGCTTCCTGCCCTGGTAAGATCTTGTACCTCCAAATCCAAGCCCTGTTGGCATTTTAGGCAGGAAATAACTTCTGCTTCCCTTTTTCTCCATACTTCTTCCCCTTCCTTTCCTCATTCACATTAAAATTTGTGTGGTCAAAGTTAGAAGCCAAAGTTATCCAGTGAGTGAACTGGACTGGGTAAACAACTTATACCAAGAAAATAACAGTTTTTAGAAAGGCAGGTTGAATCTGCACAGTTTTTGCTGTAATATCTCTCAGGTAAAACTATCTTTCCTTTTTTTTTTTTCTCACATAAACTTCTCCAAACCAAATTCCATGGTGCAGACCAACTCAGAGTTTAGTTTCCATTAAGAAACAATAGTGTAAGGTAAGGTGATTAAGTGAAATTCAATTTTGTATACTTGGGACACAGCAAAAACATTCACAAGCTTAAGAGAGCTTCACATGACTTATCTTAAGAGTGGAAATTCATGATACCACAGACACACCAACTAGGACATGTAGTTATTGAAAACAAAGCCCTGAAGATGTTAAAACACAAAGATTTTACTTCTTTCAAAAGCAGCTGAAGATCTCAATACAAGTGATTTAGTTTCAATACTCTAGTTCGCAATGAAGCTGAACCATCACAAAGGTTTCACGTTTAACCCCTCCACGTTTAGAAAGATGTGGTTACAACAGATTAATTCCTGATTTCATTCCCTAGAAACCAGCATGAGATGAGGACATACCACACCAAGGTGACAGTGAAGGAAAAGCTGACTACACCAACGTCTAAAACTAATTCCTTGAGGAAGTTTCTCAGAAGTCTGTTCACAGCCTCTTCTGCAGGTGAAGATGGCACAGCAGAGACATTGCAAGGTTTCCATTTTACAGGATCTGAATGCAATCTCAGAACAGTGCAGGCTGGAAGGGATCCCCGGAGGTCATCCAGCACAACCTCCTGTTCCCAGCAGGAGTAATTTCAAAGCTGGATCCAGATGCTCAGGGCCTTACAGATTTGAAAATCACTAACAGCATTACACACTGCTCCCATCACATAAATTTTCCATTTATCCAATGGGAATTTCCCTTGCTGCAAGTGGAAGATATATAAACAATGGAGATTTTTAACCTGCAAATATCACAGACAAGAATAAAAAAATAAATGAAAATCCAAAAGTAGTGACTGTTACAGCTACACATCAGCACTATTTAAAAATTCCCTTTCTAAAACTGTTCAATAATGAATAAGGAATCAAGTCAGATACTTCACAATGAGGGTGCAGATGAAGCAGAAATTCATTTCCCGGTAGATTTTTTCAGGGCAGATGTTAATATGTCAAAATAACAGCTTTAATATAAAATTGATCCCCACACCCCTGAAAAATAGTCAATACTTTCCACAACCAGAACACATGAAGAACTGCACAGGATCTGTGCAGTGCAAGATCCGGTTTGATACAGTTCAAGAGCAAATGCCCAGGAAACAGCAAAACAAAGGCACCTAGTGATACTCCCTCTTTGCTTGTACATCCACGTATACTTCAGACGAGCGTCAGTCTCTCTCAGGTCCTGTAGAAGCTTCTTGCCCAGTGCACTAAACAATGTGGTTCTTTCCAAACACAGAGGTTATTTATTCTCAGGCTTTGTGATGCAGAAAGACTGGTAAGACAGCCTTACACATGAAATCTAGCTCGGTGCCTCTCTCCTTCTCTGATCACCAGAAAAATTATTACCTGTCATCCACAGAATGCTCTTTCAGCCCAACATGACAAACAAACAAACAACATTCCATGTGAAGTAACACCCTCTGGAGGCTAAATCAAAGACTAACTCTTCCCCAACAGTCCATTTCAACAGCTCTGAGCAGCCACGACTTTCCAGAAGTCAGCATGTGTTGTCCAGAGAAGGACCCTCCCAACGCAAGGCCCCTAGCAAACAGCGTTAGAACACCAGCCTCAACCCCACAAAAGCTTGTTGATAATACCTTCTCTGCAGACAGGCTAGCTTGCCAACACTCCCCTGCAGAGAAATTATAAAATATTTTTACCTGGTTAGTATTTCCTTTCTGTAACATTACAAGCACATTTCTCCAATATTAACCTTTAAGTGAATTTAAAGACACTGCTAATGCAGTCATCTCAAACAAAATGAGAGCCCCAGTTAGTTGTGGATTGATTTTATTTACTCCAACATCACTTTTTTCCCCTCCCTCTCCAAGTTTCATTGCCTTCTCCTTTTGGAAAACAGCAGATATATTTACCTACCCCATGTCCAGTACTGCAATGTTACAGCCATGAATTCTAAAGAAACCCTGAAAAGAGATGTAAAATGTTCTGAGAAAGGGCAGTCATACCATAAGATGTGATTAAGACCGTATTAGTCAGGTGAATTGCGGTACTAACAGGTACCAAACCCAATTGTAAAGAATACCATACTAGTTTAAGCCACCACTGTGGAACCAAAGTCTAGATTCTTTTCTGAGCCTCCTCCACGGCAACTAAGCTAATGACTTTGAGCTGACTGGTGGAGAGGTCTAAGAGCACCCACAGAGCATAACATAACTGGCCATCTGTTAAACCCCAGTAATCCAGTTACTCTGCATCATACATAATACTTTACCAGTAAAATGATAACAATCCACGTCACTGTCTCAAGAGCCTGAGTCAGCCTTGGGCACAGCCGTACGCTGCTCAGCAGTGAGGTGTCCCCAGGCAGCCACCAGCCTCCTGGGGAGCAAGGTCCCCGAGCCCGCACGCTCGCCCCGTGGCTCAGCACACGTTACAGCCGTTACAACAGAGGGCTTACGTAGGCAACACCAACAGACCCCAGCACGCCTCCCCCTACTCTTTCAGCCTCTGAATACCTCAAAGATTTGCAGATTGAGGTAATATCTTTTATTTAACTATCTGGAAATAGTGACAAGCTTTGTGCCCAGAAGCCCTTCCCCAGGTCAGGAGCAGATGTTAAATGAAACATAACTCAAAGCACAATTCACGCGAGCAGTCTATGAGTCTAAGGAAGTGATCTCTCTCCTTACAATTAAGTAAACAAATGTTTAGCAAGATGCTATGAATAAGCCTAAAGCCACAACAAATTAATTTTGTCAATAAATATGTGAACACAACAAACCACAGGTAATAAACCACAAATAAACAGCACTTGTACATTGGAACCATGTCCAGCTTCCATTAATCCAAAACCTTCTCCTTCAGTCTGTCCTGTTCTAAATCCTATGGAGTAATCCTAAAATAACACCGCTGCCACTGATTGGTATCTTGTATTATTTCTGTAGTAGCTGAAGCTGGAACTACCTACCACAACTGTAAGAACATGCCACCATCCCAAACCGCTGTCAGACAAAGAGGATACATTAGCTCTTGCTGTTACAGAAGTTTTAATACTCCAATAACAACCCCAAAATACCAGCCACAAGGCTAGGCTATATGTTGTGATCTGTATGAACTGCATTGAACTTTACTGCCTATTTCCACCAAAACACTTTGTTCAGAAGCTGCACCGATTTTGCCCAGTGAAAAATGATCAGAGGGGCTGTTTCAGCCTGCCAGGCTTCACATCCCTACTCCAACATGCAAAAGGATTTATCTTACGAACACAGCTCTAGAGCTAAGCTTTCACAGTTCTGGGCACAACGTCCTGATGAAGTGTTCACTGCAGAATAAATCAGCCTAAATTGAGGGAATTGTTCCAATTGATTAAAACCTCAACACCAAAGAGAAAGGAGGAGGTCCTGCTCTCACTTTATAAATATCTCAATTTGGAGCCTGCCACCCGCTACTTTCATTGGGTGGTCTTAGTCCTTTTATCAGAAGAGACAGTGAACAATGGGTTCATACATGCGCCATGCTGCTAAGCCTTTATATGCTTCCATCATATCCTCTTCAAAGATATCTTTTTGAAACTGAAGAGTTTTGATCTATTTATAATTCTTTACAAGGAACTCTTTCACACCTTTGAGCGTTCCTGTCCGTCTTTTCAGGATCTCTCCCAGTTTCACTGGGTCCTTAAGAACGATGAGACTGGTACTTGTGCAGCATTCACACCTAGTTCCTAGTTTCATCACTATTATTTTTGCACAAGCATCTAACCTTCAATTTGCTTTTCCAAGCACTGAGATAGTATTTTGATAGAACTGCCTTTTATAAGCCAATTCAGAGCTCATCACTGTATACATACAGTAGGGGCTGCTCTCCAGGTGCGTTATTTCACAACACTGAATTTAAAATGCTATTTTATCAATCAGTGCCACAGAGTTTTTCCATGTTTCCTCAAAGTTAATTCTTCTATTTACTATCATAAATTGATTTTTTTATCAAGAAACAAACATTTCCGCCTCTCTTCCATTTATTTTTCTAACTTTGACTTCTCTGTGCCTTTGGCCTGTGTATCATCACTGTAGAAAAGGAATCTTCCTTCTGTCTGATTTACAGGTAAACTTTTATTGGATGTTGCAACAGTCCTCATGCTCTCAGAAATGACGGTTATTCTTTACTCACCTTCTGTGCCAGTCATGCTTTCATAAAGCTTTCTTTTGTCCCCCAAGTGGCTCCTTTCCAAGCTGCAAAGTCTTAAACTGTTTAATGTCTCCTCCTCTTTCTTACTCCATGCCTTTGCTCTCTCTTGCCACCTTTCTCTCGTACTCAAAGAATTTGCCAGAATAATTACGCTGATAATGAGCTCCAGTGTAGATTACGTCTAGGATTTTACTGCTCTATAGGAACATTTTTCATGCTTCCTCAGGGAAATATATCAGAGTTTCTCTTTAGAAATGTGCCTTCATACTGACATATACCTTCATAAATGCGCAGACAACTTTCTACATAATGCCCTGTTTCCCCCACCGCTCCCAGAATTGGGAATTTTGTTTAAAACTATTTTTTACTACATCATCTTAAATCCGAGCTTCTTATATTCTTCCCCCCTTGACCTCAAGTTGACCTCAATTTTTATTTTTTTTTTTAAGTCAGCCCTTTTATGTATATTTTCTGCATTTGTGTATGAGCTACACAAGGTTAGTGCCTGGCAGCTGCCAACAAAGAGAAAAGTGTCCATCTGCTGCAGCAGTGGAAAAGTCCTACACTCCTCTCCTTCTTCAAGAGCTTCAAAGGATGACACAGTGGGAATGATTACAGGCTCAGGCAGTCATTTCTTTTCAAAACAACATGTTGATCTGATTTAGTTTCGGTAGCTCATCCTAGTCTTTAAGGTTGTACTCCTGGTTTTCTTGGAGCCTTCCGGTAATGCTTCTTATGTTGATATTATTCAATACAGTAAAGTCAGAAGAGATCAGTTTCATTCATCTGTCTGACCCTCCTGCCTAGCACAAAATAATTAATTTCTCAATATATTTCTTCCTTTACCAAGCCAAACATGCTGGGATTGAGCAGTGCAGTTTCTCTTGGGACCTTTCGAGTCAGCACTGAGTAACTTTCCCTGTAATGAAGGGACCAACACTTTCCACCGCAGCCTGATACACCAGTACCTGATACACCCCTCTTGTTAAATATTCACCTCAGGTAGAGTTTAAATGTTTTGGTTTTCCTTCAAATGAAGCTGTAATCAGGGGAGAAAGAGGGAAAAAGGTAAGAGCTCCCAGGACACCTCCCTGGCAACGACTCTGCAGGCAGTCTGGAGTAAAAGAGAGACCCCTCCTCTCACCACTGCTGCCCTGCAGACAGATTGAAGGCTGTTTTCTACCTTTTATTACCTCACCACCAGTAATAAAACTTGTTGCTCTTCTCTAGACGCTGCACAAGAGAGAAAGACAGAGCAGCATCGCCTCGCCCAGGCTCTGTAATAGACCAGTGGTGATGGCGGTCACCAAATTGTGTCAATGCAGGTGCTCAGAGCAGGAGGCAGCAGCTGTCATTTTTAAGATGTGACTGCTCATCCCTTACCAATGATGAGTACACATTAAAAAGGATGGAACTTTCTAATAGCTGCACAGAAATCACTGCAGTCCTTGCCTTTTTGGCCAGCCAAAGAAGAACCTGAGATCCCCCTCCTGCTGGCAGCTGCACTCGGGAACTCAGAGGCTCTCCCCTGGGAGTGCGGTACCTCTGCTCCCCCCACCCTGCCTTTCCCTGTACCTTTCATTCACACAGATGCTCGAACCATGCTGCAGGGATGAGGAGGCCAAGCGTGCGGAACAAATCCCCTGATTCACAGAAAGGCGAATGCCAGTCTTGGTAGCTAAGGCCCCAGCCTACAAAATGCAATTTGGAGTCACTGCTGCTGGGAAGACCTGGGATTCTCTTAAAAATGCAAAAGAAAATTTGAGTCTAGTGATTTATGATAGGATAAAAGTACTTCAGACATCACTAAAGGAAGTGTTTCAAGATCAGGATTTAAACTCTGTGAGCCTTTTCTTCTTGAAAGCTTTGACAATACTAAGACTGTATTTGCTTAAATCATTTTTAGGGCAACAAGGTGACTGATGATGGTTTCTGCGTAAGTAGTTCATTTCAGCCTGGAGGCATGACAAAAATAGCAACCGAAGTGCCATGTTTACAATCAGTCCACAGCCCAGAAGGAGCTTTGAAGGCTAGAGATCTGAGAGAACATTAATACATCACATCAAAGAAATCAAACTACAGAAAAGCAAGCTACTTGCATTACAACACACAACACACAACAGTTCAGGCAATTAATGCTCAGGTCATCAATTCAGCTTTCTGGTGCATGCGTTTTAAGCCACTTCTATCTTTTTCCCCAACAACTACTGTGTACCAATCAGAGAAAGTACAGAGATTTATATTCTGGAGACCTCCATAAGAGGCTAACAATATTTCTGCCTAAACAGTTCTCATTTTATGAAAATTAAGAATTTCTCCTGCCTTTATGTCTTAAATTCATATTCCTATTCGGCTCTGAATTTCTTCAAAGGTTACTGTACCACACAATAAACTATATTCTATGTCTTAATTTTTCCTTTTTCTTTTCTTAAGAGAGCACAAGCTTCTCGAGCTGTTTTATTACTTTCATTGTTAAGAAACTGCTTTCTTTATTAAAGACGAATGAAGGAATTAAAGTCAAGGGGAAAGAAAAGCAGTTATCTTGTGAAAGGCCAAAGGAAAAACCTCCACTATCCTTCTACTACCGACAAAAAAAAAAAAATCTAATGCTCAGTGAATGCCTCCTTCATCTATCTGAAAAATCCCGTGCAACACAATTTTAAAAGCTGGCATTTGAAAGCTGTCTTGTTCTTCTTTTGCAAACTCAGTAACACATTTTTTAAATTAGGAAAAAAAAAAAAGACAAAGTTTTTCTTCCAGATCAAAACAGGTTCTCAGGATAGATGAGGAGAGCAGCTCAGCTTCTGTGCCGCAGCATCACTGCACACACCGATTCTGATGGTGCCTGGCAGTGGAGCTGAGGATGCTGTTTGCAGCTCGGCTGCAAGCAACACAAGCACACTGCTCACTGTCCTTTCCAAAGGCATCTTCTGCTCAGCCTCCCAGCGTTACCGATACCCATCCGTTCTTCACTATCAAGGTTTAAGTGTCCTCCAGGAATTCTGCTCCCTTTGGGATATCACGGTTAATGAAAAAAAAGCAGGATTAAAGACTTCTAAGAAGTCTTCAGGGGACACTGCACTGCCACGAAAATGTGATGAGTGAGGAATTAACATTTTCTAACACTTACAAACACCCCCAAAAATGGAACGCATTGATGTGGAACAGGCACAGGACCCCCCTCCTGAGTAACCAACTGGTGAGCCCTGCAAACTGTTTTAAAAACATTTTTATAATGGTGAGAGTAGCAGCATATATATAATTATGGTGGCCTGGAATTCCCCCTGAAAACACTTAATTTAAGCAATTACCACCAGACACAACAATAAAAGCCATTTCTCCCAGTGTAAGCCGAGTCACTATCAGAAGGGCTGGATGGTCTCTGTGTACTAGTGCAGGTTCTGTAGTACATGTGACCAGTCAGCTCTGGCACTGAAGCTGTTGGTTCCCGAATGTCGAAAGACTGCTGAAACACCCCAATACAGGAGTTGTTACGATGCCAATAATCCTCTAGAACAGAAACTATCCCAAATTTGGGAATCATTGCCAACATTCCCATGCATTCGCAAAGAATTCATGAGGACAACACGGGAGCACATATCACACAACATGTATCAATTCATACTCAACATGCATGAACAGGAAACAAAAAAACCAAACCAGCAAAAAGCATTTGGTAAGAAGGGTGCAAGAAGACTCCATCACTGTCTTGGTATGACTGTCTGAGGCTGGAGAGGGGCCAGAAAGGCTGCATGCATCCATAACCAGTCAGGTCATCTTTACTGATTTTGTTTTTTTAAATAAAATCTTCCATCCACCACGCAAAGTATAGTTATTTTGGAAAGTAATTTGGAAAGAATTTGGG
>NW_010132776.1:0-8425 GCF_000699245.1 Pterocles gutturalis
TAGAGCATCCTGGAGGGATGCAGTTCCACTTCATACTGGCAAGAGCCAAACAGCAGCACATACAAGGGGAAAAAAAGAGAGTTGGTTTTCCCAAAGTGAGTGGATGCATAGTGGTGTACACCAGAGAAAGGAGGAAGCTGAAGACAAGGAAGAAGGGGGACTCCAGGCTCAGAGAAAGGAGAGGGGTCAGTGACAGCCAAGAGCCAGGAGGGATCAGCCAGAGGTGAACAAAGCCAGTGCTCAATATCCCTGAGCTCAGCCACTGAGGCTGCAGCAAAGGCTGAGACGGCAGCATGGAAGTACACACATTGGCACAGACACGTGGACATGTGCACCCTGTGCCATATTCTGCCTCATGCCCCATCCCTAGTCTCCAGGCCCTGCAAAACCCAGCCCAGTGAAGGGACATAACCAAGTTTACCCTACAGCAACAGGAAGGATCCCCAGAACAGACAGCAGAAAAGATTAAGTGCTTCCTCACCTCCTCTACCCTCCTCCTCCTCACATCCCAGCTTAGGAGAGCTGGGCACAACCCATGGCTCCTTCCAACACAGCCTTCCCCCTGTACCAAGGCTGACGCCAACATCCTCCATGGGTCTGCAGAGCCCAGTCTTCAGCTGTATGTGGCCAGCCCCCTTCCAAACCCACTTACATTGATAATTTTGGGAGAAGGTTCCCTTAAAAGTACTCTCACCTTGCAGTTTGGGTCAAACCCATGTTTGCCAACCCCTCGTCTCAAGAGGGCACAATGCAGTTCTGCGATAAGTGGAGAGTCATCACTTGGGGAGAACAGGCAAGGGAATGCAAGACCACAGATACTTGTCATGCTATTTTATTTATCCCCCCTTCTGCACACAGGAAACCCTTTATCCTACCTTTTTTTTTTTCTCCTTTAGATAAAAGAGAAAAATTTTAAGCTGGTGCTTTTAAGCACAGCAACTGCCAGCCCATCTCCATGGCTTGCCAAGAGAGCAATTCATCCTCTGCCTCTATTCTGCACTAGGTAAAGCACCCCCCCTCGCTTTTGTTCATCTTCCCGCTCTTTTGTCTGGCCCTGAAAGCGTTGATCACTCCTGCATGAGGAATGTGAAACTGATGTGATGTGATAGGAACAATGCTCCAGCCCTGCTCCTCACAGCCACATCAAAGTCCCCATTTGCATGGCTTCCCCTTGCCTCCCTGTCCCCCTCTGCCCCCGGCCATGCTCTGGCTGCTTCAGCGCCTTCATTGTCCTTCTGGCTTCAAGAGCAGCCTTGGCCTCTTACTGAAAAGACTCTCGGCGGTCTCCTCATGCCTGCTGCTGCCTCCTCTCACCCAGGGGAGATGGGACCTATGGAAAGCACCTGGCTGGCAGGAGAAGTGGAACCTGCAGGTGGCACTCATACAGGCCAGGATGCACCAAGATGTCTCTGTTAATCCTGTTGCTGTCTGATACCAGCTCCCAGATGGATTCCTCTGCCCCATGGCACTGCTGGACTGGGGGATCTGAGCAAAGGAATGGAGAGGTGAGGAAGAGCCAATAAATCAGGAGATGTGAGGCAGGGGGCTGCTAGACAGGATACCCCAAGCATGTGAAGGGCATTAACATAAAAATTAGGACATTTCTTCAGAGCAGGGGGAGTTTACACTGAAAATGCCCTGCTCTTACAGTGTCTGGGGAAGGTAGATCTCTGCCTGTCCTTCTTGGGCAGGAGATACCAGGAGCCTGACACTCTGAGAGGACATGACCTGACAGACAGACACCAGCACACCTGCAGCACTTCCAGCCCATGAAGCACACTCCTGTGCTAGCAGCAGCTGGACAAACACAGCTCTGGGTCCAGTCCTAGCCTCCTGCTAGGCTGCTGAGCCCAGGCATGCTGCCAGTAGGTAAAAATCGTGCTGTTACCCTGTAATGAGTAGCCACAGCCCAATGCTAAGGGATGTGCTTCCGATAGCGTGCTTCACAAGGAATCCAGCTTCTCCAGGCTTCATCAAGTCAAAGGCTATAACCCAGGGCCAGCAAAGGAGGCTGCTGAGAGGAAATAAATGCTCCAGTGAGACAGAGAGCCCTTCCCAGTCCCACAGCATCTGTGGCTCCCTAGCAAGCCTTCGCTGACATGACAGCAAACAGAAAGCAGTAGCTCTCCAGCTCCCCAGGGCACCGTCTTGCCTCCAAGCCCACACGAGCCTCAGGCAAGCAAGCTCCATTTCCCTTGGGGGCAGCCAGGTGCCTGCTGCCAGGCAGGGGGATGCTGGCAGCACTCTGGCAGGGAAGGGGGAAGCCAAGCACTGGCCATGCCACCGGCCATGCCACCTGGGGTGCAAGGGGGAGGCTGTCACAGGACAAGCAAAGGAAAGCAGTAGTGGGACCACACAGACCAGTGCAGCACCAAGCTACACTGGAAACAGGAAGGACACTGATGCCCTTGCAAAATTGAGGTGCTTCTGATGCACCTCACAAGCTGAAGGATTTAATTTCTGATGGAAGAGGCAATACACTGAGTTTACCCTTGCCACTGAGACCAGTGTAAGATTGATTCCCTCCCATCCTCATGCTGAAGTATGGGACTTCCATTTAACCTTAACACCAGCCATGATGCTGAGCCAGTCTGTGCTGCTAACTAGCATGTAGGGGCAGCCATCATCTGTCTACAGAAAAAAAGAAAAAAAAAAAAAGAAAAAAAAAAAGAGGCCTCTACATCCAGCCATTTCCAATACAGCAAGCAAGATCCAGGTAATCAAGGCTTTGAGTCCAAGCACATCTCCAGTTTGCACCTCATACAGAAGATCAGTGGTCCAGAGGGACTCCAGGTGTTTTGACTTCAAATGCATGGAAAATGCAAACCAACTGTCCAAGTGGCATTTCCGGATTATCAGCCTACAGATCAAAATGTTCTGTGGGTTACTGTGTAGGACGTACTGCTCTAATGTTAAACAGGTGGTTCTTAAGCACTTCCCAGGCCACCTGTACCCTAGCAGCCTCCCAAATCTTAAGACCCCCTGCCTCTCTGGGTTTTATCTGGTTACTACAGTCCACTATCCCTCTGCTCTTCATCTCTAGGTGGGATTCAGCAGCCTGAAAAAGGACATAGCACTGGCAATTTTTCTTGATTTATACTGATGGAGAATATAAATTCTCTTTAGAAAAGTAAATAGAGCCACTACCAAAAAGGCAAAGCAACATTTTTTTTCCCCTTTTTTATTAACAGGCATGTTTCTGCCTCAGTGCTTACAGGGGAGGCAGAACAGCCAATGGGGAAGAACCAAGCTCATCTTCCTAACACTTTGGGACAGATTTGCTACACAAAAGTCCTCTGTTGTGCATTAGACCTGGCCAATGTCATTTCTGGTTAGCAAAGAAGAACCTCTGCTAGAGGAACACACTGGGGTATGATTAAGGAGGACACTTCATTCTGGCATCTGGATTTTTCCCTGTCAAGCTGGTTTACCCTAGGATAACACCAGAAAGGATGTTTTGCTGTAGCTGTCCTCACACACTAACCAGAGCCCCCAGAAGCTCTGAGGCTCCTTCACCAGTCTGAGGGAAGCACAGTGCACTCAACTGTGCTGCCCACCACTCTGCTCGGCTCCCACCTGGTCACCCTAGAGGTGCTGAAGTTCAGTCCCCTCTGTGTCCCCAGGAGGAGAGGAACCTTCCCAGCCCAGGGGGAAAGGTGGCATCAGTCCTTTTTGGAAGGCTATAATGGTGCAACAAGTAGCTTTGCTTAGAGAGAGGAAAGCCTGAAGGACACCAGGATAAGGGCCTTGCTCTTGTGCTGCTGGCAGTGCACTGTTGCAGAACAGGTCACAGATAAGATGCTGTACACCTCCCCAGGGATCCATCTCTCCAGCCCTCCACACAGCTGTCAGCAGGGTCCCACTTCATCAGAAGGGTCCCTGTAGATGCTGTATCAAGAACAGGGAGCAAATGCTTTGTGCCAGTAAGGGATGAAACGCTGTGATCCCCACACAGTGCTCACTGGGAGTTAAATCCAACTCCTAAAAGGTAGTGAAATACTAGAGGACCTCCCCCCCCCCAAGCAGGGCTAAGTGCTCCTCCCTTGGTTATCAGGAACCAGGAGACATACATCCTCTCCCTTGCTCTACCCCGATGGTTCCCACCGGCTCCCAGACACCCAGCATCTGGTGTCAAGCACATGGGATGCTGCCCCCCAGGATGCTGCATCCAGGGGAAAACCCCTCAGCTTGTCTTAGACCTAACCTAGCATTGCAGCTTGCTCAACAGTATAATTCAAGCAGACCCCAGCATGCGTAGAGAGCTAAAAGGCAGCAAGGCAGTTAAACAGAGCTTCCTCACTCACTGCATTCAGCTGCCACTGGAGGCATACCGCAGGTGAAAAGGACCTTGAATACAGCTAGACAGATGTTGTTTCAGGGCTCATTAATTCTCTGTCCCTAATTCATTCCTGGTTTCTGCAAGATACAGTCAATTCTTGACCAGCCAGCACACATATATGTTTCTTTGCTTTCAATTCGGCCAGCAAAATCCATTTACCACGCTTGTCTCATCCAGTTTCTGTCAAGCCCGCTGAATTCTCCTTCAGTGAAACAAGCAAGTTTACTGTAACACCCTCTTTTGTAAGAGCACAGCTAAAATGACAGTCTTTCTGGTGCCTGACTATTTCCCTTCACAGCAGGAGCTAAACACTGCTTGTTTTCAATTGTGAACTGTTCCGACTTCTCGAAATGCATGAAAGTACCAAGGGGGTCAATTTAACTGGGAAAGAGGTTTCTAAAAGAAAATATTTATTTACCTTGCAGTTTGCTGTGGAGAAGTTTAGGCTAGTAGTTTACTAGCCAAGGATGTAGGGGCCTCTGGGTCCACGTGAGAGGGAAGAGATGCTACTCAACATGTGCCGTGTCCAACATTGGCCATAAGGACCCAGAGACAAAATTGTTGGTTTAAGGCTCCAGTTGCAAAGCCCTGTCCCACTTGGTGGGTCTAGGGGAGGTAGGGCAAAAGCCTCCCTACTTGCACAGCCCAGGATTTTTTGGCTTTCAGTGCCAGAGCCACATGCCACCTTTGAGTCTTGCAGAACATGGTCCCAGTCCTTGGCAGCATGTGATTTCCACCTCATGGCACCTCCTAAGAGTTTCCTCAGACTGAATTGCAGCATGACAGAGGGAGTAGAAAATCCAGACCTGTTCCTCCCACACCCCCTACACCTTCCTTATTGCTCTTCTGGTGATACATATCTACAGCAAAGGAGCTACACGACACCAATGTTATTTGCCTTGTGCTGAATGCTGTCAAGTAAGTAGCAAGAGGATCAGAGTGACCCTTTTATCCAAAAAAAAGCTGGAGAACAAGTTGCTATCTACAAGCACCTGTAAGACCCACGCTATTAACTTCTGCCCAGATGCAGTCACCAGCAGCCCCAGAGCAAGGCGGAGGCACTACAAAGAAGGAGACCACCAGAGAGCTCTCTTCCCATCCTCACTCATGCCTGAGCAGGACAACTGTGCATCTGGAGCCAGGCAGGTGATGGAAACCCGGCATGGGGCACACCAAGCTCTGCACAAGGAAACCTGGCCCCTGTACTCCATTTGCAAAATGCTTGAAGCCTGATGTTTTCAGTTCAGGAAATGTTCAAAGTCCGTACACTTTAAGCTGAATTCCCCCCCTGCAGTAGCCTACAGTTTTCATTTCTCATCCTCTCAGGTTATGGTTTTCTTACACTCTTTTCACATCCTTGCTATTTTTTTTTTTTTGGTGGCTCCTCAAGTTTCATTCTCTTTTCCAAGTTACACATGTTGAATTTAAGACTTCTGCTACTCCTCCCTGCTCATTAGCACACATAAATGATAAGCAGAATTAAAGAGATTGTTTTCAATACCACTTGAGACACCTTCAAGCCTCTTATTGCCTTGCTACATAATGTGAGTTCTGACCCACCAAGGGACTTTACATCCAGATCTTGACAAGTGTTTACCTACACCCTGTTAGGTAGGTTTGGAGGAAGAGTTCTCATGCTTCTCAGAAATAAGATAAACATAAGGCTTGCTAATAGCTTTCATTCCTCCATCAAGTTCATTGCAAAAGAGTTTCCACCTGCTAAGGTCTTTTGACACTGAACAGCAAGTGACTCACTTGCAGAAAAAACATGCAACAAATGATTATTTTTTTTCCTTTCACTGAATTTGGGTAGGTTGTTACCTGACTTGCACAGGAAACTGAGATGTTGCCTGCAGGGCCCTGGTCAGCTACAGCCTCCCATGGAGATCACGTCTACAGTGAGACAAAGAAAATCACTGCACACCAGCCTGCTGCCAGGACCAACAGCATCCTGTTGATTTCTACATTTCCAGGAGCCAAACAACTGAGAATCTGCAGGTTTGTATTGCTATTCTCTGCTGCACCCATCCCCTCCCCTCTGCGATCCTGTGTGTCAGGGAAGAGGCTGAGAGAGATGCCTGTTGGTCCATGCTCAAGTCCCAATGTGCTGACATTAGCGCCCAGAAGCTCAGAGAGGTTGTCTGAGTGCAATTAAAACTGTTTCCAAAGTCTCATACAATGCTCACGGGTACAGCCCCTGCTGTTAAAAGCTCAGTTGGCATAAACCAGTGGCACAGTGCTTGCAGAGCCCTCTCTGTTCCACAGGACCATTCACACCTTGGGAGTCACATATGGATCCAGGCAAGATGCAAAGCTGAGCTCAACAGTCTCAGGGAGGAAGGGTTTGGGGCAGAGCACCCAACTGCCTGTAGGAAAAGAGCAGCAAGAAGGACTGAGCATGTGTCACAAGATATTCAGTCCCAGCTGGTCACTGGAAAGGAGCTGGGAGCAATGAGGACAGAGCACAAAGCCAACAGCTCAACAACTGTCAGCTCAGGTCGCCAAGGCACAGCAAGAGCACGAGGACCATCACCACTACATAAGACACCACGTCTTAACCTCTCATCAGGGGGAGAACCTCTTCCAGACCAGACTGTTTGTGTGTTCAGCTAATTTTGTTGCCTGACTTTCCACCTACTTGCTCAGCAGAAAGCTGATCCTCCCAAGTAATCATCACTATTTCATTCCTACCTCAGATGCAAGGCCATGGGATAAGCAAAACCCTGCTCCACTGCATCAGCTGCAAACCCAGGGTCATAAGGGCAACTGGCTCCCCTTGCTGTGTCCTCTTCACTGAAGCTCCTCTCCCAGTCTGAGCACCACGTGTGCCTCACAGTCAAAGACTACAACCCACTTGTTGGTCTAAGTGAGCCTCATATATCCTAAAATGCAGTTCCAAATCTCCTCTGTGGCTCCCACACACAAGTTAGACTGTTCAAGGGCAGTGGTACAATTAAGGGGGAAAAATACCCTGCATACACCAGGGAGCATCATGAACAGCACGAGCTTAGTAGTAGCTCTTGCTAAAGCACAGTGAGACTATTCCTGGCTGCTGCCTTTGTTTCCGGTGTCCGTGCTTGCAAAAAAACCAACCAAACAAAAAATAATGTTGTGGAAGGGGAACAGCTTCCAAGAAGAATTAGGAGAATGAGTCAGGAACTGGAAATCCTGCTGTGCAGCCACAGGCTCAAGTGCTCAATGGGTTCAACTAAGCCAAGAGATGATCAGGAGAGGATTTAATCACCTTCTGCATAATACCAGGGCAGGGAAAAGATTTCCACTGGCAGCAGGGATCCCACCTCTGGGACTGCCAACCGGGAACTGGTCATGTCTGCCCCTTGCTCAGGTTCCTGCTAAGTGCCCTTCCTGAGATGGGAGAAGGGAAAACTGCTCCTGCACAGGGCATGCGGTTGGCATAAGGAAGGATCAGAATGGGCTATAGGCTCAGATCCTGCACAGCAAAGGAGGGTGGGTCACAAACTAGTCTGGGCAGGGAACTGTTATGCCCCCTTCCCAGCTCCAATTGCAAGCCACTCCCCACCCAGTTGTAACAGAGGAGGGTGGATGAGCAGTGGAGACACCCTGGTCCCCTCACTCCCACGCATGCAGACGAACCAGATGTCAGGTCACATAGCAACATCAAGGGCATCTACTGACAGCCCACCCCAAGACATCCCTCTGCACCTTCCTCTAGCTTTTCATTTCACACGCAAAATGTACCAAAGGGGATATAGCCCATGTTCTCACTAAAGACAGTCAGGCCAATGGTCATTTGGAAAAATGAAAGGCAGATTATGTTGTTTTTAAAATGCAAGTCAGCTATCCTCACTGGATCCGGAGGAGGATCAATTAGGACAGACCACCAACCTTAAGAGGTCAGAACATGCATCCCATGTGTTTTTCCAGCACTTTAAAGTCTCACTGTCCTTTCATTCACATTTCCATATTGAAACCATTTTCACCACAGAAGCTGTGTCAAATCCAACTGCTAACCCAGCTGCAACACTGAAACCTGCTCTTCACTCCTCCGTCCAATTACAGTGCTCATTTCAGCTTTATAGAATCATAAAGGTTGGAAAAGGCCTC
>NW_010132777.1:0-6878 GCF_000699245.1 Pterocles gutturalis
GCAAAACTGCACGGACTAGTTCTCCACACCAGGACAAGAGAGGCACCCGGATGGGACAGAGCCCACGGTGTGGTGGTGCCAGATGGGAGATGACAGCACGCTGTGTGATCCTCACCACCGACATACTGGATTTGACAAGTCTGTACACCAGAAATCTAACTGCAGACCAGGTGATTTCAATGCCCTGAACCATTCTGAGTATCTACCTAAAAGTTTGTCCCGGTCTAGATACAGTGCAGCATTTTAGTCACACGGTTCCACTGCCTCTGTATAGATGGACACACAGAATCTGTCAAAAAAACATTCAGCCAACCAGGAAGTGTCGAGAGGCTTTTTTACAGTAAAAAAAAGATTTGAAGAAACTCAGTGGTTAAGTCAATGTTCATTTTACTTTGTAGTTCACCTTAACTGATCCTGTCTGTGAGCCAAAACCCCCGGGACAAGAAATGTGTGCAAAAGATATAAACCCGTGAAATGGTGGGACATACAGCTTCTCCTCCTCTAGTAAAATGAAACAGCAGCTACTTGTGAAAAGAATCCATGTGCCAAATCTGTAAATACACTCTACCTCTTCTTATGCTGCTGCTATAATTAATGTAAGAACCTTTAAAATTCCTATCTGATACTTACACTTGTTATAGCAACATATTTAATTCCAGAGCTACCTCTTTTAGCAGATTCTTTTACTTCATTCAAATTACTAATCGTTTAGATTCTCTCTGAAAGTCTTTCCTCCCTTGCTCCCCATGCATGCTTAACCTAATTAACTATAAATGAGAAAAAATGCTATTCACATAAAAAGAAAATGTTAACCTATAAATTATCCAGTGCTCCCTCCTGAGGCTGGCAACGCCTCTTGCAGAAAAGCTCAGATGTTGGTGCAGTATTCTTGGCTTCCTATCCAGTTTCTGCCACCCAAAATCATTTTATACAACACATTAGTCTGCCGTTTTGTACATCTGGCAACATTTGCTGACACTAAGTCCTCTCCGGTGTTTTCAAGATTACACGAAGGAGGATTTCCAGGATGATTAATTGGAGAGAGAAAATCATTCCTTTACATTTCAAGGAACATTTGCAGAAGACTAATGGTCATTTATGGAAATATGGCCTCTTTATACCCATTAATGTCTTCCAGTGCTCCCTGTGGGTCACACAATTAGCCATCCATTTGTGTTTCTTTGCTGCCATCATCCCAAGTCCTCTCAGTTGTCATAATCTGTTGAAAATCTGCTCTGTCCCAGCCAGCTAAAAAGCCCACTCAGGTCTGTGGGACTGAGCTGCCGAAAGGACAGGGTCCTTGCTCTATACGTTTTTCCTCAGAATCCACTTTTTCCCAAAGGCTGTCAACTGCACTATGCCAAATTCCACCCTGAAAAGCTTTTCCTGGAAATTCATATAAAAAGTAGAGAGGTACAATAGTTCATTTTCCCATTCTGTTCCCATGCTTTTGTAACTTTCTTTGTCTCACTGATGGAAAGGGCTTTGATATACCTAGCACAATATTGTTCTGATCCATAGCTGGAGCTCAGGAGTACTCTAGTATCTTATTGTTATTATAATAATGGTTACCATCATTCGTAATTATTAATTTCCAATGAAACCTGACATACGGATCCCTGTCCAGTAACATGACAAACCTGCACCCAGGTACCACATCACATCACGGGCACCACCAGGGATGCTGAGGCACAAGTGGAGACTGGCACCAGGCACTTCTGGGGAAATGACCTCTCCATCACATTTTCCACGGTTCCCTGCTGTCTGCCCCTATCTCCCTGCCACTGCACAGACTTTGTATCAGCATTCTGAGGGCACTAATAGGCTTTAAAGGCCAAGGGATTAATATAACACAGTCTGTTGCCCCATTTTTTTCCCTTTTGCCAATGAAAGGAGACTGCCCTGGCAACAGCTTCTTACCAGGACATTTGTGTACATTCTTTCTTGGAACCGGCATCTAACCAGCTCTTGGTTTAACTTACCACCAATGCCATCGTGCTGCTCACTGTTTACGCCATGCTGCTGTCTTTGAGCTCCAAAGCAGCTGTATGTTAAACTGGGAAGGTGCTTACAAATGAGCTAGGCAGTATGGGTTATCACACATGAATGGAAATCTTTTCTTTCCTTAGCCTCTTATTATCCTTTCTCATTTTGATTTAACAGAAGATTTTTTTTTTTTTAAAAGCACAGGTATGTTGAATAAAAGGCATCCACATATAAGTTGCATCACATTTGATAATACCATCCATGTAATGAGCCTGGGGTCAGGAAATCAGTTCTCAGTTGCTCCACATCCGTACAACATGAAGATTTCTCTGTGGTGACCTGAAAACAAGGAATATCATTCTAAGGACTGAAGCAGACACCAACGTTATCATCTCTGCTCCCCAACAAAAGGCTGCAGCCACATCGCTCGATATCTCCCATGTCCAGAGTTCAGACATCATGAGGAATCTGATGTTGTTGCAGACAATGTCCAAGTCATTCACAAGATGCTGGTCCCAAGCACGTGTGGTGGTGTCACCTTCTAGTGGAGGTGACTGATGCCTAGAACAACGTCTCTTTCCAGAGAGGTGGAAGAGTTACAGCAGTCAGCCAACACTAGGGCTGGCTACAGGTTGACATCTGTGGTTTGTTACAGCTTTCTGTGCAATCCATGTAATCTGTTCCAGGTATTTTATGAAGTGCAAAATATCAATACAAGGGGTTTTTGCCCTGGATATCAAGACACATATGCAAGAAGAAAATGAAGAGAGAGAGAAAGGAGAAATGAGGACAACACTAATAAAACCAGGGAGGAACGCTATATCAAAACACAGTAAGTAAAAGAAGAGTTTAATTGCTTATCTGTCCATTCCCAATTCCCTGAGATTTTCTCCTTTTTGATGGTGCTTGGTCACAAGCTGAGAAGAGATGGGCCCTCCAACTGTGCAAAGACAGCCTCATACTGAAACAGGAAAGAGAAGTATAACTTTACCATACCTGAACGCAGTAAAAATGAAATGGAGAGAGGAAAAACATGGGAACAAACCACTGGCATCTTGCTTTAACTTTCTAGATTGCAAAATCACCAAGACATGGATTTAACGAGAGTGTGTGCATTATGTGGTTCAGGAAACACTGTTGTCATTATACGAGTTAGTTGAAAGTATTATAACTACACAAGTCTGCTAAAATACCCTTATTAAAGGTATATATAAAGTTGAGGAGAAGATAATGTCATCCAATCTTTTCTTATTTTAGCATTGCTTCAGGATGATTTACAGCACTTTAGCAGAAAATGCAAAAGCCGTTCCACGTACATTCACTCAGATTTTTAATTTTCCTGCAGGAAGCCCTATGCTCTTTTCTGTGGTCACTCAAAAGGCTAAATGAGGACCACAGCACCCTGCAGACGTCAAACCTATCCACCCTGTTCTCTCCCCACAACCTTCCTCACAGATAATACCTGCATTTCGTGCTTCCCGGTTTCCTCCGGTGCCGTATCTATTTCCTCTCTCCTGTTTCCCTGCCAACACCGAGCACATTCCCACAACCCTTCGCCGAGGGATCACCAGCCAGTCTCGCAATTTTCCATGAGCCCCAACTTCCACTGCCCTCACCAATCCTAACCACTTACTTTCCTGTTTGCTGCTGAGAGCCCCTTTCATCAACGGGTTGGCAGGAATACGACCACCAAGAATTTTAGGTAATTGGTGCTATTTATAGTTAACTGTAATTAGGGGCATGTTTACAGGGGGGAGGTTGGTCTGAAGAAGGAGAAACAGAATTCAGTATGCTCTGAACTCTGTACACACACTTAGCTGAGCAGGGTTAATAAGAGTATCAGTCTGGTTTCCAAGCACACGAGGGGTAAATAGAAGCCATTTTTCATGTTTTATTCTGCAGAGTACAGTTTTAGCATGGCCCATTTTACAAGTGAGGTAAATGAGTCATAGAAAAAGCAAGTAGCTTGACCAAGGCTTTGCAGTAAGACATTGGCAACATAGAGCCCCGGAGTAACTACTTTCCAGCTCACTTGATCCTCATGAGAACAAAATCTTCTCTTATTTTTATTATTGCTGTGTAATAGCTACCCTCATCTCCAGCATCAGAAATTTTAGGCTAAGCTGTGGCACAGCTGCATAATTGAATTTTAATTAATCAATCCCTAATCCCTGATTAGGGGAACACAGTAAGAAGAAAATATCTGAGAGAAAATTAACTTCTGTCAGAAACAAAAATATTATTTGCGAGGCTAACATACTGCATCAATTTACAATTGATAAGATTCAGTAAGCAGCAGTGGAAAAATATTAGAAAGCCTATTAGGAGACACTTAGATTAATATTGTGTTCCATGCTTTGAAATCCAAGCTGTGCTTTAAGATTGTAACTATCTTTTTGCTCCAGAACAAAAAAAAAAAAATAAATTGAAAGGCACGACTATCAAAGCAAGGATAAAGGTTGAGTCATAAGCAAATGTCATGTTATAGATTTACCTACCAACAAGAAGCCAGTGGGGCTCAGGTCAGAGGTTAATGAAAGACATCCAAAGGTCATTCAGTGATTATGTGAGAGCATGAGTTTAATAGGGCACGGGGACGACAGACACTGACAGAAGATTTATACCAGAGGTGATGACACCGCTACGAATACTGCTGATAAAAAGAGCCCCAATATCGGACTGAACAGAATGATGAATGGCGCACATGTCTACTCACACTTCTCATTATAAGCTCCTTCACTCATGGTGGCACTTAGCGGCATTTATTTACTGTGGTTTGATGGTACTGAGCAGAATCACAGTATATCTAATACTTTAAATGTAGACTTGCCATATAAAAATGAAACAAGAGATAAGATTAGACCATTGAATAATTGCCCAGCTTTCCTGCAGAGATTATATTCACTAGCGCTAACATTATTTTTTCCCTAATGTTCTAGTGTACGAACAGCTCCAGTGAATTAATTTTCTAAGGCAGAAGGTCAAAGGAAAATAACTGATAAGCATTGTGCCTGCTATAGAATATCACTTTACAATATTCTCATCTCCTCATTTGTCAGATAGAGAATAAGAGATAATATAATAAAGGTATATAAACATATTTTTTTGTCATGCCATATTTAGCTTTCATTGTCCCAAGTGCTATTTTTCCTCGTGGGTACTGGTAGGAAGAAAATCAGAGAAGTCAGCCAAAAACGTCAAATAAAGGAAAAAATAAAAAAGAATAAACCTTAGGACCAAACCCAAGAAAAACTGAGACCTGATGAATAACATGCACTGCACCAAGAAACTCCTTTTCAGACTGTTATATATTTATCAAACCACTGGAGTGTGAATTCTATGAATAAGTCTTATCATCTTTCAGGCAGCAGGCACAATAAAAATTAGAACTACAGAAAATTGTGGGTATTACAGAAGGTTATTTCTATCAGTTCATATGTATCTGCAGATGCGAATGTCACAGAAGAAAGTTCTGTATGTCTGTTCACTCATATCTTCAACCAGAGATGGAGCAGCACTGCATGACGTCATATTTAACATTTAGTTGGACACGGAGCAACATAAATAAATCCCTACTCAACCAAGAGATGTTGTAAATGGTGTATGTAATTTTAAGAGGTGGAGAGATGTAACATTCTGAGTGTAGACTATTATCACTCTCCAAGATAGTTCATTTAGTTACCTTGCGTGTGCTGCCATTATTAATACTTCCAGATACAATACATCTATATTTTATACCATATCCATCTTGTAGTACCTGAATGTCTCCCATGTAATAGAAAAGGGAGGCAGCCACAGAAATGCATTGCTGTTATTATTTCTGTCGTTATTGTTTATTATGGTCCATATTGCAAGCACTAGTTTCACAGAGGTCATTTTGGTAAGGAACGGCTTATTACAACAGAGATTCACAGTCAGGCCCTAGAAATGTTGCAGTGGCTTCTACAAGTCACAATTATGCTATGTCTTACACTCATATGTAATGAAAAGATGCTGCCCCTCCCAAAGAGCTTGCTGTCCCACAGATCTCACCTCTGCAAGGTAAAGGCTGGGGTCTGCATGGCTGCACACAAGGTACGGCATCACTTGGTGTGTGAGGGATGTTTTCACTGGAGCACTGTGTGTTTCTGGAATAATGTTGTGTTAGGTCTCCAGTCTGAAAAAAAACAACAAACCAAACAGATTAAAACCCTCCTAGCCAATTGCATGTGGCCAAGTTTTCAAGTACCAATTTCTTGAAAGAAGGCAAGTGCATCCAAGTCACAGCCTCTAGTCACTTGCTAGCTCTCTAATTAAGGAACAAAATGTAATTATTCAGGAAGGGAGTATTTCCAATACGCTTTGGAATATTCCTTCCACATAGAAGAAATATGTGATAAACAGGAAAAAAAAGTATTTGCATTTCAGAAACAAATAAATATTTCCTGAGTCACCTTGAGAATCACATATTGATATCTAATATCTGGAGGGCATTTGACGGTCCAGTTGATCCCTCAGGATAAGGGACCTCTGATGGACTCCAGAAAACCAGATGCAGGTCAGGCAGAAGTTGCTGAAGTGTCATGTCTAGTTAATAGAATGATTATAGTCACTTATATTTCCACTTGACTAGGAGGACTTAAAAAAAGAAATAAATAAAACCTCATCCCTGTGCAGCACACGAGACCTATGCACTCTGTAAGCCGAACGAGAACATAAGAGGTGCTGGCTTTGTATCAGGCTTCTGCAACATGGTGAACTCCAACCTGAGTGAAATAAATGTCTGTCATTGCCATACCAGATATTCCACCAATTCATACCCCTAATATGAGCCACAGACTAGACATTTTTAGCATTGATTCTCAGTTGCAGAGAATCATAGATTCACAAAACCACAGAATGGTTTGGGTTGG
>NW_010132778.1:0-6787 GCF_000699245.1 Pterocles gutturalis
GTCATAAATATCTAATTCTGCATAGCACAACTGCTTGTTACTGCTTTCTGTGTGAAATTATATGAAGTTGTACTATAGAAAGATAAACAGAAGTAAGATAAATTAGCCATAGACACATGGTCAATAAGACAAATTGCTATGACAGGTAAATTATGTAAAACAAAGCAGGAGGCAGGTCAAGAAAAGTTCAGACAGAGCAAGCCTGGCAAGCCTCAGTCCTGGGGCCTCATAATTCTGTACAAAGCTTATGGCCTGTTAGTAGTAATGGCAGTAGTGTATTACATGGTTACCTGGCTACACCATCTTTTATTTATTTCTCCTTTTGTTGCATCTTGCCTGAGACAGCAAAGAGAAAGCTGAACATTCATATAACAATATTATAAGGAATTGGGTCATTATTCTGGGCAGAGAGCTCTCAGTGATTCAGTTGCTGAGTAACAGCTCTTGAAAAGCCTACAGTTGAAGCTCATCACTAGCATAGTCTGCCTCTGATTACTCTGCATGTTGTTATTTTTTTTCCAGCTACACTACTCTGGCCAGGACACCACTGTTTTTGACAGCACATTATCTTCTCCCATTCTGTGAGTCTCAAATGTCCTTACTGGAACTCATAAGACTAGATGAAGCTAAAAAAAAAAAAAGGTGCCAGAAGTGAGTTCATAACGGTGGGAAAACATGTGTTGCTCAGTGCAGCACAGTCTGACACCAACCTCCTGACTGCACCGAGACAGTAAACTCTGCATGAGAGCACAGTGACATCCATGTGATGCACTTCTTCCACTGATGAACGTGACATCCTTTGGGGGCAAATGGACCAATCTTTCTGTTTGCAAATATTTCAGAAATCAGCCTGGCTGTTAGAGGAGTGAATGTAATTTGATGTCAAGTGCATGAAGGTAGGTGAAGGGTGAAAAACTTAGGTGAATATAATTGAGTCTCTTTTAACAGAATCCAAATACAGTTAATTCTAGCCAGAGATGAATCAGCTGAGCTCTCTGAGAATAGTGTTGCCCAGGCAGCTGCATACAGTTCTGAAAGGGGAACTGATTTTTTCTGTTGCTTTACCTCAATCAACATCTATTTCAAACTTACTGAAAGGAATTATTTCCGCCTTGCTGTAGGCAAACCCTGACTGCTTTAACCTAGTTCTGTTAGGTACCGGTAAGAATGTAGTCACAGCTGCCTGGAGCTGAGCTGTCGCTGCAAAGTGTGTCTGAGCTCTTCTCTTGCTACATTAATACCATTGCTGGTGTCTGAGCCAGCTAGGGTAATGCTAACTTGTATGGGTTATGACTGTGCTGTAGGTACTGCACAGTACTGTTGACGACAATGAGAAGGGATTTCAACCCCGTTTGTTGTAATATGAAGATTGTCAACTTTAATTTGGACTTTGTAAGTAAGTGCTGTTTCTAAATGAGTAAAGACAGAAAAGAGTAAATTTAGGACTATTACCTGAATGAAGAAAAAACATGTTTGGATCTAGAGAACACTTCCTACATAGCTAATACAGATTGAAATGAGGTGACGCTTTAATGCCTGTGGTGCATCAAGTTCCAGCTGCCTACCTTCTGCAACTTAGATAAACATTTTTCTCCTCGTAAAGACCTGAACTACAAGTGATGTTTGTTTTTTTTCCCCATGTGGCTTAATCTCTGGATGAATTAAATTCTATGAAAGGAAAAGTTCATACACTTTTTTGTCCCAGTGGAAAGGTCAAAACATTATTTCACTTCCAATATATCCATCTCTTATAATTTCTTTATGTTTTGCATTGTTTTCTGTCTGATATGTTTGGCTTGATATTTATAGCCTGTAGGAAATCTGAAAGCAGTATTTATTCCCTGTGGTTCTAGAGGGGGGAAAAGATCCCTCTAGATACCTCCTGAGCTGTTACATAAATTTTTGAGTTGGCATACAGGGTTCCAAATTCTCTGTATTAACTCAGGAAATGGGTCTGTCTGCTTTGGAGCATAGCTGGATGAAGAGTCTGGTTTAACGAGCAGCAGTTGTACAAAATGGGAGCAAGATGTTATGGTAATAGAGAATAGGATGGGGAGTAGTAAGGAATAGATTATAAAGCTGCTATACCAACAAATCAACAATCTGATCTCAGCAACTATACTGTAATTTTTGCTCAGTCTCAGAAAGGATATTGAAAGACTATGGAGAGGTCAGACAGAGGTGACAAGAAGTGGTACAGGGAGAAGCACTATAATCTGAAGACAGTTTTAAAACCTAGCTATGTTTGCCTTAGAAAAGCTGCAAATAATAGTGAACTCCGTAGCTGAATAGTTTAGTAATTCATTGTGTCTCTTTTATCTCTTCTTGTGACACAAGGCAAAAGAAACTTGCATTAAAGTGATGAGTCCTTGAACCAATAGATTTAGCAAAGTACAAGTAGAAACTCAGCAAGACTATTGGAATAAATAGTACTAACAAAAAGATACTACAAGGAATAAAAAAACTCTGTAAATCAGAATTTGATTCTTCTCCAGTAATTGAAGATTAGAATAAGTTTATTTTGGAGGTGAAATTATCCCTACCCCATTCCTCAGCATAGGAGCTGATCTCAGCCAGATCCAGGACTCCTTGATCCTCTGGTATGGGAGTTGCTGACAGGGTGCACACACTTGTAATGTCTCAAAAGATCTTCAATTTAGCTAATACTAGGAACTTTCAATATATAGTCTAATAATTTCTTCTCTCATCCCATGACTCCTGCATCTGCTATATCTTTTATGAGATAGAACAACATATTTGAAGAAATTATACTTGTTTTCTCAGTTTCTAGTACTACGGATTTTCAAAATTATTTTCAAGTCTGTGTTGTTTTAAGTTTAAACTTCACTTTTTAAAATTTCAGTTGAATTGCAATTTTTTTTTTTTTTGTGATTCACCTACAATATGTTCATATCTTTTTCCTAAATGGTAACATTTTTAGGCTCCAGCAATATGCAGGAGTAATTTAAATTATTATACCTCCTGCTGCCTTAAATCTGGGAGTTCTGTACTACAGCTTGTTACTTATATTCTGCTTCTGCTACTAATTAGAAACTGCAAATCAAAGCCTAATTATACATCTCAGCTATGAAAATTGCAATACCAAAAAGTAGGTGGATTAAACAGTTTAATAGTTGGCAGAGCCTGTGGAATAAATAATAGAACAGTGAAAGCATGTTCAAGGAATTGTGAAAATAAGGTTCAGATGGTACAAGCTGGAAATCTTTGTTATGCTATTTAGGCAATGCTCTTCTGTTTTTTCATACTACCTTTTCTACAGCCTCCTTTTTAGATGTACAGATTTCCATGGCTGGCTATGTCATCTAAAAGCCACATAGCACCTTTTTTTTTTTTGCTACAGCTACCAACCCTATTAGTGTATACCACACCGAAGTTTTAGCAGTGTAGTTTTGTACTGGTTAAAAGGGATTTGAGTTAGTCCATCCATGGGGTTGTACTCAGTGCAATCTTGGCGTGTGTTGATTTAACCTGAGATGAAAATGATGTAAAAAAATGTCTATGAAGTGTGAATTGAATTATAAAAGACAAACTTATCACATCTCTTGTGGAGCTGAAATCACACCTTTAATTAAACTAGAGCAGGTTTGACTAGAGAGAAAACCTTTAACTTCAGATGTAGTGTGTACCATCATGAAATCTGTCACAGGGTGCTAATGTGTTGAACTCAGTGGCTCCAAGCAGAATTTGTAGAAATTTCACTATCAGCTTATGAAAACATGACATATAGGCATTAAGATTTTCTTGGAGGCTGTGTGACTGTGTTTTAGTCAAATGTTTATACACAGATGATTTTCTAGGTAATAGAGAATAACCAGGAAAAAATAGCTCCTGATACAGAGTCCTCTTTCTGAATTTCTCTGATTATTCATTTTCTTTTTCCACTCTAGCTTAAATTTGGAAAATTTGCTGAAGTTGTTTCCACCTTTAATTTTTCCAGCCTACTGTAAATCATGCAGTCTGCAGGATTTAGAACTGCTAACAGTAGTTGAATGCTACATAGCCTTTCCACAAATGTGCAAAGTTTTGAATGGTTTTACTTGATTCATGAACATTTTTGCTAGTGGATCCCATGGAGTAACAAATTTTAGCTATTCCAAAATGTGGAAAACAAATTTGAAGTTCAACTAAAAGGTGAATACAACAAGTATAATTCATGACAAGCAGCCAACAAATCTCAGAAAAATATTTTGTTGCCCTGAGAAACAATAGCTGTTATTATGCTGTCTCTGTGACATGGAACACCAACAACACTTGCACTGAGAGAGACATTTATCAAGTCATTGCCAAATTTCAGCATCTCTATTGACAGTTGGGGACTCTGCAATTATGGCAGGGAACACCAGGTAAGGCAAAAGAATCTAATCATGCCATAAAAAATGTAGTTCTTTCTCATGTGCTTTCTATTCATGTTAAAGGGATCTGTCTTTTCCAGTGCACAGTTAAAAACAAATGCTGTTTTCACTTTGTACCTTTTTTTGTTTCTAATAACATTGTTGAAAGGGTACATAGACTCAGCAGTCAGAAGGAAAATAAAATTATATATATGGATACAATACAATAAAAAGGAAGACAGTGTCATCTGATCTCTGTTTACTGCTACAGTAACTGTCAAAATATGTGGCTATTCTTCAGGCTTTCTATTAGTTAACTATGCAGTGAAATTATTATTATAATGGGAAATGTGCATTAAGAAGTACAAATTTTCTTTTGTTCCTACTGCTGGTAAAACAGCATTTCCATACCTTCACAGCTGCCTTGCTCAATTTGAACAATGTTTTTTTCACCCCTAGTTTGAATGTGTTCCAAAGAAATGTCTGTGCCTAGTGCTAATTAACTAACTTGCCATCGATAGGGCCTTTACACTTGAACTGAATAATATTTGATGGTTTGATAGCCTCTTGCCTTCTGCTTTGATAACATCTAGTGAATATTTTCATTGGTATTTATTTTTGTTCTCAGACGGCTACTAAAAGCAACAAAGAGATAACTTTGGTTTAGCACCAAATCTTTTACTCTCTGCTCCACTTCCTTCTCACACTAAAACAGTGTTTCTACTTGGTGTGTGGAGAGATAAAAATTGCTGTCGATAACTCTGAACATTAAGTAAAACAGTGTATCTTGACTGTAGAGAGACTATTTTTACACCAGTGCTGGCTTTTCCTAAATTACTTTTCAAATATATAATCCTGAATAGTGCTTTGAATACCCTTTCTATTTTTGCTTCTCAATTAATAAAGTCTTTCTTTGTTAGTAACAGAGGTTGGTGGAGTTCCCAATTCATCTTTGGTGAGTTCTTTTAGTTAAGGTTTCAGTCCTTATTTTCTAAGCTTATTGGTTCCTGTGATACTGTATGTGTGGCTATTCTGTCACTTTGTCTTTTTTTCCAAATTCATTACTTTATCTGTGACAGTCACAGAACATGCTATTTGACTCTTTCCTCCTGTTGTTATCAAAAAAGCATCCTGATGCCACTTGAAAACATAGTAGTATTATTAGACCTTTTGGGTGACAAGTGTGCTCAGGGGCAACTGCAGTTCGGGGCTTACTATTCCCTTTCTGATCCTCAGTCAGTCCCATGTCTGTAGGCTGTCTGTCCTTCACTCGTGTGTGCTAGAAGCACTGAACAAATGCTCCTGTTGTTTACCACTCCACCAAAGGTCACAGAATCCCCTTGCCCAACGTAAACCCCTCTGCCACCCATCCACCACTGCAGTTCCACTACACCAGGGTGTTCTGAGCAGAGGCTGAACAGACCGATGTGGACTGAGGGGCATGACGTATCACAGGTATACAACAGCACTGACGCTTAGTAAGGCTGATATCTTTCAGTACTGTGCACACCTGGAAATATATCTTCTCTTTTTGACCTCATGTGTCTCCTGTTCAGTGTAAAATCCTGACACATCTTTCTGTCACCAATTTGTGAATGTCCAGACATCAGCTTAGAGAAAGCTCATCAGTATTCCAAAGTCTGTTCCCTCCTTTGCTAGTTACTATGGATAATATCAGCCATCTGCCACTTAGACCTAAAACCTGGAGATCACATTTGGCTCAGATCACTACTAGCTTGTATCTTAAATCTTCCTGATCCAATTTGTATAATCTCTCTAGGATATGACTTATTTATTCTCAGAGTGAAATATTTATTTTGTTTCTGTTATACTCTCTTGATATCCACCTAGTATGTGTTCTACCACCTGAGACTTCTGAAACACTCAGTTCATCTAATATTTTTGGAACACACATAGCAACAAAGTGTATCATCCTCCTCAGGAAAAGTACCAACTGTTTGTTTCTGAACTACAACAAAAGAAAAATGTGTCCTTTTGTACTCCAACTGGGTGGTCCGGAAAGCTCACCCGTTCTGAATTCAGATGTGTACCCAAGCCCCTCACTGTCCTGAAGAGGTTCACAGATAAATCTCTCATGTTTCAGGAGCCCCTTATAGTCGTGAGGATGTTGGCTAAGCCGGTTATCTCTACCCCTTCAGAACAGAAATATGACAACAGAGAGCTTATGGGTAAAAATCAAGGATCGTTCCAGTATAGGGCATGTAGTGGTTGAGGTCTGCTACAGGCCACCTGATCAGGGGGAGCCTGTTGATGAGGCCTTTTTGCTCCAGCTGCAGGAGGTGTCCTGCGTGCGGGCTCTTGTCCTGATGGGGGATAGTGGCACGGCGGGTGGCAGACAATCCAGGAGATTCCTGGAGTCTGTCGAGGACAGCTTCCTGGTCCAGATAATAGATGGACCCACCCGAGGAGAGGCC
>NW_010132779.1:0-15956 GCF_000699245.1 Pterocles gutturalis
AGTGCAAGTATATCCTGCAGGTGAGATGGCAAGAGATAGAAAAATCCTGTGGAAAGATACCTGCACACTCACAGCTGCACAAACTGCCTCATTTTTATTTCATCAATCACTACTTAAACATTTCAATCAGCAGAAGATTGTAAATTCGATCTTCCAGGGAAATAATCTATTTTGAAAGGCAATAAAAGAGTGAAAAGGAAGGAGATAAGAAACAATGACAGTCGAAGAGATAATATAAAAGAAGGATTTTCTTGTCCAAGTATTAAGAATTTTTAAAATTGTACTGTATTGTCAATTCCTCTTGTATTGTATTGTATGGATTATATTGGTTAAAAAAAAAAAAAAAAAAAAAAAAAAAAAAAAGCTTGGTTTTGTTGATGTCTTAATCTCGGTGGGACCATCCAATCTCACACGTCCACGCAGCCACACACGGACACCTGTAAGCAAATTGCTGTACATGGAGCCTCTGATGGTTTTCCAGGCCAGGCTTGCTTTGCTCTATCCACAGCCAGTTGTATGCTACCGTTCAGACTGCTCATCACCAAACAGTCCATATCTAGGAGTAAGTTTATAATTCAGCCTCCTCTTAATAGTATAAACTACCCATTTGAACAAGAACAATAAAGTATTTTTCACAAGTTATGGGATCAATACGAACTTAATTTTTTTCACTATAAGCCTTCCTACCCTGGCTTCTGCCATTGTTTTGCAATCACGAAAAATGTGCATCCCAAGTAGCTCATTAATACTGGGGGGAAATGTCAGACAATAGGGCTGGAGAGGAGCGTGAGAGGTCAGCCCCTGCATGTCTGTCCCCTCCAGCCACTCCTGGCTGGGGCAGGAGCTTGTCCTCCAGCTCCTCTGACAGGGAATGATGCTGACCACGCTGCTACGGAAACCTCTTGTGCCAACATTAGGAAAGCTATGTTAGGCATGTTGCTGAAAGCAAGTTGTGTGCGTGCGTGTGTGTGAGGGTGAGTGTGCACACACGTGGCTTGTGCTGCTGAAAGCAGAATTAGTGCGAGCTGGTTCGGATGACGGGACTGGTCCAGGGCAGAGGAGCACTGTGTGGCCCCTAGTGTGCGCGCAGCCCCATTGTGATGTTTTCCGGACCCCTCCACTGGTCCCTGTGTGCTCTTCGCCCTGGCTGCCAGGGCACAGGTATGCGGGAGAAGGCAGCAGGCTGCTTTCTGCTCCCAACAGGAGCAGGGACAGGGACAGCTGCCCCCCACAGAGGGGCACAAGGTGCATCCACTGCCACACACCAGTGCTGGCTATCTGTGCTCATAGCTGTTAAACTTTTATGGATGGTCCAACCCGTGAAAAATCCCGCTGCACAGGTGGCACAATTCTGCAGCTTGCTTTTAAAAAGCATTTAAAATAGTCATCAAGAAGTTAAGCTCTTGCTAAAACTATTCATCGAGATCATGCCAGACAGCTTCTTTTCCTACAACATCAAAGCCAGGTGCTAATTTAATTTTAATCAAGAAAATAGGAGAGGTAATAGGTTCTGGCACCAAGTATTTTCATGAGAGCTTACTAAAACCACTAGAGAATTTGCTACCTCTCAAAGCCATTGATATCTGAGCTATGTCTTTATAAACAGGGCACAAATATTTACTGCTGTGGTTTACAAGATAAGGGCTAATAATTTAATATATAAAAAGACTTTTAACTAGAGTAATCAGAAATCCAGTGTAACCCTAGAGTGCTTTGTGTTACTGAAGCTTCGAAAGGTTTGACCCTCTAAGCGTTTGAATACCAGTGTATTTGCTAGTTTTGAAACACTGCATTTAACTTTTAGCAGCAATGAAACATCACCGTGTTTGCAGTATGTAATAGTGCCAACTGCCACTTGTGAGCCTATATAGTCATGGAAAGTATTATTTGGAACTCATTTGTACTGAAATATTCAAAGCAGTATCCAGGTGAAAGTCCACATTCACAACTGTGTCACAGAATTATTTAGTTTTGTGAACGTTTTACAAAAGATGAGTTAAGGCTTTGGTTGACAAGTGGCAACAGAAATTCATATCCAGCACGTTCCCCCCTAAAAAATCAGAAAAGCAAAGACTATCTAGTCTTGTACACTATGAATTATTGTATTTGTATATCATAGAATGTTTTTCGTATCTATTTCAAATGACTCTATTCTTAGCTGAATGCCTGTTAGTTCATTTGGTGCTGGAGAGGGTATTATAATGTTTGCTTGGCTTTTTAGCAAAATATTAAAAATTCAGCCAAGACCAGGAAATATAAAATAGAATACTTCTGCCCCTAGAATGCCACTAGTTAACCACTTGACTCATTTACTGACACTAATGCTAGTATATTTGCTCTATCATCTGTTTTAATATACTTTATAACTATTTGTTTTTAGCCTAACCTGCCCAATGTATATTAAAAATGCCTATATTCTGTTTCACTTTGGGACTAAACTATTGCTTTTTTTTCTTGGGAGAAATTTTAGAAAAGGTTGGTTTTGTCTCCTGCTTCAAAAGTAAAAAAAAAAAAAAAAAAAAGTATTTATTATATTTTTTGCATATGTTTCCATAAAATTCTCATAATCTTTTGTAAAGAAAGATGAAGAAATGGATTAAAGATTTTTAATATTTGAAAAGGTAAATAGAAATAATTTATTTGTAATATATTTCCATTTATTTATTGGTGTTCCCTTAATGCTTTGATGTGCACTATCATTTTGATTTAAACTGTATCTTTGTGAATTTCTTGGTTTTTTGGTTTGGTCTTTTTTTCAAGGAAAATGGTCAAATGCATATTTTAAGTAACTGGAATGTAAATCACTGGCCTACTTGCATTCCCAAATGTGATTTTTAAAATGTTTTTGATTTGAAACAAAAGACACAAATTTGAAAGCCTTTAGACAGAGGAGAGTGTTTTTATGGCTTAGCAATTTGGGTTTCCATAGGATTATCTATCTAGTTTGTGTGTGGACAGGAAAATGTAAATAGATTAATGTTTCCCATAATGTAAAAAGAGCAAATTAATAAAATAATTAATGCACTGCTTGTAAGAGCTGTGGGTTTTCAATGCAAATTTGCTCTCCCAGAACTGCTGAGGCATTTCATTTGATGTGGTCAAGGATAAAAGCACAAGAGGCAGAATGTTTCTCTTAAGCACTTACTGCTTAAGACCAATCCTGCAAAGTCTCATACGAAGAGTCCTGCTGAGCGCCCTGGAAGTGCTGGTCTGCACAGAGTTACTCACAAGCATAAATGTTGCCGTGATCAAGGCTTTGAGCCTTAGCAAAATCTTCAAAGGTACTTCTGCGCGGAGCCTGGCCAAACCCTGTTGAAGATGTCCGGAGTTACGCTGGGGACTTCAAAAGAAGCAGCGAGAAACCCCCAGCCTGCTTCTTTTTCCCCTTGCTGGTTCCCTTCATCTTGTGATTATCTCCAGCGATGGCTGAAACGCAGGGGGCAAAAGAGATCCCTGGCAGAGATAGCTGACTTTCCCTTCACTGAAGTCCTGCTTCCAGACTGGGTTTTTCCCAGTATGTGAAGTAAAGTCAGTCACCAGATCCCATATAAATCTGTCCTGGAAGATGATGTTCATGGCTCTACCAGCATTTAAACAGATTCTGATTCAGTCTATAGAGCCCAATAGTTATATTAATAGCATCCCAGTGCTGCACCATGTACCGTTTGCCCATGTTTAGACCCTCAGCACAGGAAGATCAGAAAGATTTCTGCCAGGGATTTACAGGCAGGGAAACTTCTTTTTAAAGGTTTATTATGACCAAGATAAAGGAATTTCTCTTCATCTCCTGGAATTTATGTTCTCATTGGTCACTGATAAACTGATACACCAGTAATGAAAAAAAAAAATTATTTTCGAAAACCTTTCTGAGGTGGCTGATATCTTTTTGTAATGAGAATAGATCAGAGGGCATAAAGTAACAGATATGTTTCAAGCTATTCTCTGGCAGAAGAATGAAGAAGTCCAGCCCATGGCTCATAGCCCTGCCTTTCATGCAAGCTTAAGGTAAACTTTATCCCTATTTATACTCAGTGTTCCCTTCCAAATCAAATCATGAGCCTTCCCCACAAGCATAGCTTGCTGTCAGTTTGTTTGCCAAGGTCTGTTCTCTCCTGCCAGACATTTATTTTTGCAGCATGCAATAGTCAAATAATAGATTTCAACCATCAGTTTGGAGCATGCTTGCCTATCAGATCTGTTGAGAGTTGGTGTTGACTTTGAGCTGATGTTTTTGATAACAATTAATAATAAAAACATTGACTGCTTTGCTGCTATTGGCATTTGTCGCTGGAATCTTACGTTTATACATGATTTGGAGTGCAGTCAACAAGTGAAGTTCTCCTTTCCCACTATGCATCACATAATGGGGTCGGGTGAGCCTCACCAGCCTCTGATGCGCAGGTGGGCTTGCACTACGCAAACCTGAGACCAGCACCCACAGATGAAACATACTGATCTCCTTTCCTTTTAGTCTGATGCTATGCCAGTGATCTAAAAAAAATTGCTGTCCCGCCACAGAAAGCTCATTCACAATCATCTTCCCTTCCTGGCGCTTGCATACGCAGCGGGGAGGTTTTTGCAGCTCCTGTTCTGCGCTGCTGCTTGGCTGCTGTTGTAGCAGGAGAAGGTAGCTGCTATCACTCAATTCATCAGGATGCATTTGGATGCCAGCTGCAAAACATGACGTGACTGGCCTTTTCAGCCAGCGGTCAGGCGTTCCCACGCTTGGGTCCCATCGGCGGGCAGCACCCTTTTCGGAAGCGCGGGCAAATACAGCGGGTCTGTGAGTCACGCACCCAATCTGCAGCGAGACAAAGGGACGAGAAAAGGAGCAGGGCTTCCTGGTAATTGTATTTTTCATGGTTCTCTTCACTGATCCAGTAACAATATAATTGTAGAAATTAGAGACAGAAAAACTCTGCTGGGGCATTGTGTTAACACTCTGCCAGCTCCAGATTGTGATCTACCAAGCTGTGGCAGGTAAGTCATCACCTCCCCAGCTGTGCTCCACCCAGGGGGAAAAAAAAACAACACATGAAAGGAGAAAAAAAAGATATATTAAAAAACAAGCTGAGCTGTCACACTGCCACCACCTATTATGGGCGACTCTGGGTGCAGAGGCCTTCATCATATCGACTCTGCACTGAACAATCCTCCTGGCGGGGTGCCGGGTTTTTCCTCATTTTTAGCCAAGCAGAATGGAAGCAATTACGGATTTTGCCAGCTCTATTCAAAGAGGAGAAAGACTGGAGCATTACGGAGCCCCCAGAGAAGGCAAACGCTGCACGGCCCCAGAGCCGCACTGACAGTGCCACTCCACCACGTTGCAAAGCTGTCAAAGCTGCGGGCAAGGGGACGAGCCTTGCCTAGAGTTAACAAAAAGCAGTAGGACAGAGTGTGAAAGATGTTTTCTAGGTATCAAATGTCTCACTGAGGTAAGATAAGCCACTTGGGTAAACAGCTGTGTGCTGAGGCAAACTTCGTCGTTTGGAGACTGTAACTGGGGAGCCGAGATGTTGAGTAGCAAAAGGTAACCCCTTCCGATGTAACTAACCTATTTCTGCCGTGGGAATGCCCAGCCTATTCCTTTCCTCTGGCTTTTAACTAGAGAATAATGAAAGTTATGTCTTTAAAACAGTATGGCCTGTTTTTTCTTCTTGTACTGGCTATTGGTGCTCAAAACTGCAATCTGGAACCACTCAGTGCGCGTGTGCTCAGCGACGGATTGCTGCAGTCCTTGAACAGAACTGCGATCGTCCCTGCTGGTGTTGCGTGCGCTCCAGAAAGTATGTAGCGCTGAGATGTTAATGCATTGCATGAGCTGGGCTATGTTATTTGTCATCTTATAGCATGTTCTTTTCTCTTTTCTTTTTTGAATAAGAATCTGTCACAATAACTCACTATGCTCTAGTCATTTTGCCAGTCTTGGGAAGAAAACTTTCCTACCACCTGAAAAAACAAAAAACAAAAAAACAAAAAACAAAAAAAAACTATTGGAACTTCTTCAATTTGTAGATAGTTTTGGCAAATCATGGCTTCACTAGGCCTACGGGGGCGGGGAGGGGGAAACAAAGATAACTGATGCACTTCAGCACATGTCATTACTCATCTCTCCACACAAAATTTGACAGTGAAAGGGAAAAAAGTGGTACCGGAGTGAAATGAGCACTGAGAGCACAGGCCACCAGTGGCCCTAAGAAAGGAGGAAAGCTGGAGGAAGGAGAGGGACTTGGCAGAAGAGCCTGGATACCACCAAGTTCATCCGTGACCAAAGCATTTGCTATCACAATCTGTAGAGACAGCTGAAGGGGGATATTCCTTCCCATCTTGGAGTGACGTTTCATCAAACAGTTTCTAAATATCCGACATCCCTTCCCAGTGCCTCAGTGCCGCATAACCACAATTTCCACCATTCTATTTGCAAGCCTCCGATGTGCCAGGGCAGCATCATGCTCTCAAGGACCCCCTGGGACCCAGCTGAGGGCAGGGGAGATGCAAGTCCCTGGACAACACTGGGGCTTGCATGGGGCAGGGTTTTGTCACACACTACTGAAATGACACCAACTCTAGGGCAACGTGATATGGATTTAACAGAAATAACATAACCCAAAAGTTCATGGCTGTTACTTCCATGAAGCAAGCCATCATGGTGGTAAAGAAGAGTCGGAAAGGGTGAGTCTTGTTGTCATCTCGCTAGCAACTGTTTTAATCCAGCATGAACACCAGTGTTTGATTTTTAGTGAAGTTATCCAGTTGCATTTGCAGTGTTGGGAGAGAAAGGAGACTTCACCCCAGGCTAATTGCCAGCTATGACATGTAGCCAGGGCATAAAGACAAACCTTTAGCAGCTGCAAAGGAAACAGGTCTGTTTGTCAATCTCCCAGTGAACACAAAGAGCTATGCCTAAAACACCTGAATTTTAAGTCATAATCCTATGCGAGAGGATCCTATGACCTTGCTCACTGCCCTGACTCACCACATAGTAAATACTGCTGTGATTTTTAAAAATGTACAAACTTCCATCAATGAAGCCGTATGACTACATATAACAAATAGCGTATTTGATAAATAGACACAATGTATTAATCTGAAAGACTTTATTAAGTACTCTTTTGTATTACTAACCTAATGTTTCAACTGACAACGAGAGGTTTCCTTTTGTTTACATCTTTCCTGGCAATAGCATCATGACAACTGCAGCCTGTCTGCAAGAATGCACGTGGACCTGGGAACCCAGCCATACGTTAGCAAACTGCACTGTACTCCATGCGTTTCTCGTCCGTTGCTTAATAGCCTTGTGCTTGTATACAAAAGAGTAAAAAAGCTACTTGTGTGCAGTACCGCGTTCGTTGCAATGATTCATGTCAATCAGTTTCTCCCAAGCAATGCTGAGATTTCAGGTGGGAAGCAGCCCACCCTCCGTACTTGGCCTCTCTGAGCTAAAATACATCCTAGCAGAAGGCAGGGAATAAAATCAGGAAACCAAGCCAAAACAAAGAAAACCTGTTGAAGCATGCAGAGCTTGTCATTAAAGTGTAATCCAAGCAAATTTTGTTTGTCAACAGTTGCATGAGCCAATATAACTATATTCTGAAGTTGTTTTTAACTGGAAATGTTTTTTTCATGTCAAGTAGCACGTGTGAGCTTAACGCTAATGGTCCAAGGCCTTCCCAAGTGTCAAGCGAGTGCGATGCAGGTGCTGTTTCAGTGTCCATGCCACATGCACTACCTGTAGTCCCCATTGCCCCAGTCTCTCAGGCAAGTGACAGTGGAGGTGCCGCTGTGTGGGAGCTTCCCATCATGGTGCGTCCCTCGTTCATGCAGTAAGAGGACACTGTGCTGTAGGAGCCATGTGTTTTCCGCTTTACCTTGCACTGATGCCAACTCAGAAACCCCACCAGAGCAGGGTGAACAAATTTGTTAAACACCAATATTTACACTCACCTGGGACAGAGGTTTAGCTTTCAACTCATCCATCTTTTGTTCAATTAAATTTACAACTCAGCTATCTCTCCCTATCCAAGTTTTTCAATGGACAACATGAAATTCTGCTCTTGCACCTCAGGAGCCAGTGTACTATATATTTGCTCTGGACTTTCAGTGTTGTAACTGGGAGCAGAAGTTAAATCCATTTTTTCTTCTTCTCTCAAAAGGTCAAGGAAACATGAAACTGCAAAAGTCTAATTCTTCTCTGTGTCACATTTGCGTAAGCCCAGAGGGCAACATGGCAATGGTATTTTCAATGCTTCCCCCCCCCCCGCCTTTTCAATACACAGTCCTTGGGACATCTGGTGACAACTCACACAGTAACACACTAACTCTCACATTGCTCCTTCTAAGAAGTTGTTTCTGATGAATATTGACAGCACCTGAAAGGATCCCAGCCCCTGCGGCACATTTGTGACAAGCAGGGGGACGAGCAGGGGGCTCTATCACAAGGCTTGGCTTCATCGCGGGTTTTCTGGTTCCGGTGCTGCACGGTCACAATCCACAATCCTGGGCACATGTATGCATGGTTATTGTTAAATTCTAAATATCATAAGCAGATATTCAGCATGATTTAATATCCCTATTAGTGTGCCTCTATAGCCTCAACTAGAGAAGCTGTGCTGTACTGGGCTGAACACTGTGCAAATATTGATGGTTTCTGTCTTGCAGTGTTTAAAATCCAAGAAGGTGCCCTGCACCAGAGCTCTCTGCTATGATTTTGTTATTTGTCTTTGTAAATGAATTGTATGATTTAAAGCATCATAAATGAGCACATCCTTTCTTTTGCCACTACTAGGAGAGCAATTACTTTACAAATAGCTGTGAAGGCAAAGTCCTATACCTAAAGACTTTATCATCCTGACCAAGAATTAGTCTTTTGATATAAACCCAATACCTTTTCTGCAGCTGTGATATACTACAATAAAATATGATCTCACCGTTCCCAAACCCTTGCCAGGTAACAATGATTCAGCACGAGCAGGGCAAGGCGTTGCTTTGCTGCTCCTGAATGGGGACACGCTGTCAGGTAAACTCACTCTAAGCCTGAATGGAAGAGGCTGCTCCCAAAGCCGCCCCACTGATAAGCAGTAGTGGCTGTGGAGAAACCCACAGCGGGAATCAGGTAAGTTAACATTACATGTGTATATAGTATGGACAGATGTTATAGGAATGGCTTTTGGCCCAACACCAAGTGTGCAAGGCGGCTGCAAGCGCCTTGTAGAGGGTGCTGGTGTTTGGAAAGGAAATGACAGCTTCCACAGCTGCGAGTGTCAGCACTGGCACACAGCTTGGCTATACCCGTCCTCAGGTGAGGATAAAACCTCTGCAAGGGGGTCAGGAGCTGCACTGGCCCTCCGAGTACAGCCAGGCACCGCTGCCATCCATCATGCAAGCGTAACTCCTCCATAGTTCAAAGGCAAAGTTTCAAAAGACTTGTTATTCCCCAGGGTGCACTGAAGATTTATGTACTGTCACCTACCCAGGCAGTGGGAGATGTTTACTGGTCTCCTGTGTTGGCTGAGCTCAGGGAGCAGTAATGTGATTACAACACTTGTGTGCTCAGAAACACTTTCTGGCACTTCGTATCTCCTTGCCTGATCTCCAGGACAGCTCACCAGTGTCAAAAAAAAAAAAAAAGAAAAAAACAAAAAACAAAAAACCGAAACAAAACACCACCCAGATCCAAACCATCTGAGCTGTGGGTCCAGAAGCATCTCTTGCATTCCCCTTCTCCCCTGCCATTGCAGTCGTCAGTTTCATACATTATACCTGTTCTCCCCACAAGCCTTATCCCATCTGGGGGCAGGAAGAGGCTTAGGGGTTTCACCTGCAGACAAGGTTATACCTGCTAATGTGGGTGCGCACGTGGAAGGGTGGTCTCACACCACCACCACGTTGCTTGCCACAGCACTTCAACAAGAGCCAGAAACTGAGATTTCAGCTCTCACACTGCCCCACACAGGGAAGCTCGTACCTTTTTATTGCTGCCCCCACCGCTGTACGCACACACCTCTGGGCCACTGCCAGCGCTTCAGCCCATGCTGTGCAAACACTGCTGTGCCCTTTCTCTGCACAGAGTAACAACAGTGCAGCCCTCGTTCCCCACTCCTAGGGGCAATGCCGTGGGCACCCAGCGGCAACTACAGACGGTCTCCCAAGGTCTGGTTAATGTTTCAGCAGTCACTCATCACAGCTTGCACTTTGAGCCGTATACAGCGTGTTATTGGCGATCCTGGTGTTTATAGGTTTGTTTCCACCGACCAGTTGGGTGCTTTCTCTTTTTTAAGAGGAGGTTGACACCAGAAATCTCATGTCGTGGCAAAGCACCTGATTTGCACCCACACCAGTGAAAAACCAGTAGGTGCTCTGCAATCAGAGTAACCTTGATTTTCACAGACTTTGGGGTTTTTTTGCACGTGAGAAAAGGCTGCAGCACCACCGGACGCCTTGTGAACAGCCGACAGGGCAAAGTTCTTGTTTCCTTTGTAGTGAAAAAGTTCAGGGCCGGATTTTGATTATCATGAGGAGTAGTAAAGTACACAGAGCAGAGATCGTGCATTGGGTAAGAACTATCACCGAGGTGACAAAGCCAAACAGGAACAGCAAAACAAACTCGTGCCCAGCTGAGGCAGCACTGCCCCACATTCTGGTGCATGCAGTCCTATACCTGTGCAGCACATGCGGCTTACAAAAAATGCTGGGCCATGCTCTGGATGCAGCACAGCCTCCCCTGGCATGGCACAGCACTGTCACAGGGCTGCCAGGGGAGTCCTGACAGGGTGGCTGGGTGACAGAGGGCTCATGCTGCCCTTTTGACAGCTTTCCTCAACATGCAAATTAAAGTAAATCAGGTGAAGTACCAAAGTCCAGTATCATGTCACTTGGCTTGCACACCAAAACAAAAAAAAAAAGGGGGGGGGGGGGGGGAGAAAAAGAGGGGGGGGTGCTCTGGGGGGCGGAAACACAGGGGAGGGATCTCTATTTTGATTTTTTAGCAGGATCTGCTACCCTGAGCCACGGTTAAGATGTAATGCAGAGTTGTTTCAAATGTGGTGATGGATGTACTCCCACGCTACACCCAACCAGCCCCTTTACAAGGGTTTGAATATTCTTCTACAAGTCTGGGAAAGAGGAAAATACACATTTTACACAAAATTAAAGTCCTGCCTGACAGCTCCCCAGCTGTGGGCTGTGCCCCTGCTGTGTTGTTGCTGCGTTCTGCCTTGCTTGGTCTCCGGCAGCCTTGGCTCCCCTCAAGGTTCCCAAAGAAATTGTTTTGTCTCTTACCATCAGACTCAGCCAACCCCGTGCAAATATCCCCCAACCCACAAAAGTCATGGGGATTTAGAGGTGAAACATGAATGTTACAGTCGCGCTGTGGCTGTTTGGAGAAAAGCGCAGCCAAAGGACCCAGCTTGCAGGCTCTGCTTGTAAATGCCACCGGCCTACACTAGAAGAGATCTGGAAAAATCTCACCGCTCCAGGCTTGCACAACTGGGCGGCGAGCAGAGAGGGTTAGAAGCCGTGGGAACTGGCAGCAGGGTGACACAGGAGAGCGTCCGGACTGCCCAACTATTCAGCTGCAATTCAGCAACCGAGAGTTGCAGCAAGAGCTATCATCTTCCCCCCTCCCCTCCAGCCCTGCAAAACATTCCCTCTCCTAGAAATTTGCATAAGCCTGTGTACATTTCCTGCAGTCCTTGGGCGACGGACAGAGTTGTGGTTCAGCAATTTACTGGATCAAAGGCAGATTATGATCCTATTGCCGGAACAGTTAGTTTTTTACACGTGGGCTTTTTAGATATCATTTCTTAAAGATCAGACTCTGAGGTATCCCAGAGAAACGAGTTTAGGCAAACTACATTGCTGAGGAGCAGGAAGCATTGTTTATTCTTTTCCTTACGCATAATCAAAAGGTCTGTCAGGGCCTTCTCAGAAACCCGTGGCTCTCGTCCCGCACCCAACCAGCGCTGACTGGCCACAGTTTAATCCCCAAGGTGGGTCCGCCTGACTGCCTTGCAGCAGGGGATTTCCTAGGGCAGGAAGCGTGTCCCGCAGGGAGGGAGGCAGGCTCAGCCAGCTATTCCTTCAATGGCAGAAAGGGCCGAGCTGCAGCTTTTACAAGCGCCTTGCATTGTGATTTCTCCACTCTCCGTCCAGGCCCCGGCAGCTGGAGAGGAAGCAGTGTGTAATTAGCCCCAGGTGGAGGGAGCAGCTCCAGCTCTGCAACAGCAGCTCCCTGCACCCTGCCAAGGGAGCCCGCGGGCGCTGGGGAAGGCGTCTGGGGCAGCCCGCTTCAGCCCAGACTGGCTAGCAAACATAGAGAGGGCTGGCATAAGGCACGGATTAAAGGCAAATCTTTAGGGAAGGAAGAGGATCCGCAGTCAAACTTCCCCTGAGCTCACAAAGCATCCCGGAGCGGCAGGGTCACACCACCGTGAGTCACGTCTGCCAGGCAGGGAGAGGCTGGCTGCTGTGGGCATCAGCTGGTGCACGCTCTCCTCCTCGCTCCTCAGACCCTGCCGAGGGAAACCTCAGCTTCTGTGTCACAGCATTTGAGAGGAAAGGAAAGGAAATTTCTCACAGCAGAAATACCTGTTGCTTATCAGTGTAAATAGGAGGGAAAATAATGCTACCCGTTAAACCTCTGTGTGTGCTGCTTACTCAACTTGAAGTTGCCACTCCAGAGGAAGCCCGGAAGGTGGTGCTGGCTGTTGGCATACTCCCCAGCTGGGCTTGGCGTGCTGCCCTCCCCGAGACCACCAGCACCCTCCTGGCCTGGGGACCTGCACCACTGCCACTGCTCCCACACTCACATCCAGGTGAAGGAATCAGGTGTTGCAGGACAGAGTGGGAACTCTCCAATGGAGAGACTGGAATGCCCATGTTCCCACCACCTCCTCCCAGGGTCCCAAAGAGACGGTAGAGGATGCCAGTCTCCCTTCAGAGGGTGACTGCGATATTCCCCCTGCCCCAAGTGTCGTGGACACAGTAAGTGATAAATAAGACCAGGTGTCTCTCAAAGACCCACAACACATCTATTATTTTACCAACGCGGCAATGAAGGAGGCCTTCCGCATCTAAGCAGCCTCCAGAAACTTGGAGAAAGCCCCCGGCGCCAGGGTAGCCGATCCAGTGACAAGTGCCAGCAGGCAAGGAGATGAAGTTGGCTGAAGCTGCTTGTGGCAGGATGGAGGGAGCAGGGGGTCAAGAAGGCCTGGTCTGGTAGAGGAAGGGAGGTAGAGGGACTGGTAGCTTTACAACAGACAGTATGTGCCTTGCAGATGTAAATCTATACACTAAAGAGAGTATTTACAGGAGGTTTTTTCCATGTATCAACAGCTAACAGAGACTTTTGAGGAAGCCCTTGGAAAAAGTTGGCAGCACATCACTGGAAATACCTTGGCTGAACGCAAGCCAGCTGAATTTAGCATGAAGAATGAGTTACAGCAGCAACTGCCTCAGCAGTGTTTAATACGATAACCTGAACTAACCTTTTAGTCCAGGTTGGCAGAGGAACGTCTGCTTCACACCTCGCCTAGTGGGACATCTGCCTTCAGAAGGGCCGTGGCAGCAGAGGCCAGCGTGCATGCTGAAACCAGAAACGCCATCAACTCAAAACTAAAAACAATCCTTTCTGGTTTTAAAATGCCCAACAGATTTTGTTACTAATTGCTTCTCTCTTCGGCTTACCCATGTCACAGCACAGAAAGCAGAAGTTTGAAAAAAAGTCAAGCTATCTCTGCAGGGAAGATGTGCTTTCTCTAGTGAACAGAAGCTGATCTGTTTGCATCAGAGCAAGATCTGCTCTTGTGGTTAGTTTAGTGGGGTAGCAAGGATCAGATGACTTTCAAAACAGTATAAAACTAGTCAAAATAATCTCTAACCTATTTAAATGGAGTATGCATATTATGTAAGCATTCTCAAGTCAAACAGGGAGAGAGATGATGGAGAGTTCAAACAATGAATGATACTAGAAATACAAAAGAAAACAAAATAAGACATTCAACACAAGGTCAGGCAATCAGAACACTGCAGACTGGAAAAGGAAGTGAAATTACAGGCTCTGGCAAAAACAGCTGAATGCTTACTCAGGAAAATTACAAAACTGTTGTGATCCTTACCATCAGTTATGTGTCTGCTATTCAGAACAATTTCCAAGACAAGCAACACAAATTCATAAAAGCAAGCTGGAGGACATCACATTCTTCCCACAATTGGTCAAGTGATTTTGGGGGTTTTTTTTAGTATCAATTCCAGGACCCATATATGTATGGTGTCCTTACTAGGTTATATATATATATGTCCAGGTAAAATCTATAAGCTGATGGCAAATTATGATCAAGATTGTCTTCTCCATCAACAGCTTCTAAAGGAGAGGTCAAAAGGCTGAAACCCCCAGCCAAGCACTAAAATCTATTCACCAATCAACAGAAAACAATTTTGCTCCCGCAAAAGAGCTAGAGCACTAGAGGCAAAGTTGAGACAGGAAAAAAGACTTGGTTTATGCTGAAACTAGATAAGACACATCAGTTAAAGAAACCAAATGGTTTATCCCTAATGTAAGCCGCTCTGGCCTAAAGTGCTTGTTTGTAGGGGAGGAAGCAGCAGCAAGCTTGAAGTGTATGACACATCATTTCCCAAAGAGCTATTAGACTGTAGGGACTTCAGAGGTGGGACCAAACATTTTCTGTATATTTATTGAATACCATACTGGTAAAACTACAGGCGTCACAGCTGGGAATTATTTCCTTACTACTGATAAAAATGAATATTCCCATAAAGAAGCTGAGCCCTGCCAACCTGTGAAATGTCACTGATGGAAAAGGTCCAGGAACACTGGCCAGGGCAGTATTTCCCCAGCAGTGTGACAACAGTGCAGAGAGGGAGAGACTGAGAGAAGCCACGCAAACATACACACCCACAGCAAAACCCACAGCACTGGGATCGACCTGCTCTTGCTACAGACAGGCTGATCCTCTTCATCCTCAGCTGAATGATGCAATGAAAGGCTCACAACAAAAACCATGTGCAGTGTTTATATATGCCCAGACAAGAGTTCTTTGCTCCAAGAGGATCACATGTGACACACCTACAGACGGGGCTCATTGCCCAGAGCAGGCACTGGCGAGGCTGCAATTAGAGAAAGCAGCCACAGTCCTGGTCTGTGGTCCCAGAGAAGCTGTCCAAGAATAAACAGGGTTAGATAGTTGTCAGCTGCACTCATTCAACCGACAAGCTGCCACCTGCCCCCTGGTTAAATCACTGATTCAAAACACCGCTACCTGTGTGCATGTTTACAGGTTTATTATGCATTTGTGTAAGCAGATGGACAATCAACACTTCGTCAGTAGAAACACCTGAAATTTGGCAGAAACCCTGCTATCCAGTGGAATAGGGATTAGCTGGGAGACAGATGTGACTTAATATCTGCATCAGCTTCAGGAAGCGTGATTCATATTACACAGTGAGGCAGCATTGCAGTGCTATAAAGCGCTGTGAAGTGTATCTGTTGTTCCAAGCTACCCTAGTCTGCAAGCCTGTGTAGCAAGACTTGTGATGCTTGCCAGTTTTAGTCCCAGACCCAATGCCTCAGAGCTGAAGGCATCAGAAAGCTTCAGAAAGAAAAGGGAGTTTTAAGGCAAGTAAAGCCAGTTTCAAAGGGAAAGGTGAGCAAAATGGCTAAATGCCACAGCTTTGAGCTGTCAGAAGCATGCAAAATTTAGATGGAGAAAGTAGCCTGAGTTTTGACTTCGTATAGCTGGCGTCACTTCATTTGAGTTTCTGTGTGTGCAGAACTCCAGGCACTCATTGTCGTGATAGGGACCGGAATAGACACTGAACCACATACAGCACACGTGGATGCAATTATTATGTCTGGAGCAGCAACAACTTTAAGTGCCGTTTTGCTAGAAAGAGTAGCTAATCTAATCTCTTCTCCTTCAGTCTGAACACTGCAATTCATG
>NW_010132779.1:15997-28451 GCF_000699245.1 Pterocles gutturalis
TCCAGCAACTGGTGAACAAGAGACTTAAAACAAGTAATGTCCTGAAAAGTGAACATGAGCTGCATTCGTGCCAGTAATCCCTATGCCAGGAGGGAAGTTGACAACTGCAAGATGCCAAGAAGAGGAAGAAAAAAAGAAAACCCAAATGAGCTTTAAAAGAACTACAAAGTACTCCAGGAATAGGTTTTAAGCATTAACAACAGAACTGCATAAAATGCCGGGAGAAAAATGACAAAACAGTCTTTGACAGGCAGCACACAGTTAACTGCAAATGGCCTAAATACTATAGGTACAAAAGTGACACTTAACAGGGTCATGGTGCACCTGGGCTTCCAGCTGCACCGCACCTTCTGCTGGCTGGGCTTCCTGCTGCAGGCTTCCCTCCTACACAAGGGGAAAACCATGATTATTCCGCACCACCACCCACATTCTCTCTCCCTGGTTTCTGCTTACTTTCTCCTGTCACCCTTTTTCCAGTGAGGTTGTTGCCTGCACCCCTCTGCCCAGGTAGCAGCATCCTTCCGGCCATGGATCCAGCACCACCCCAGAGCTTGCAGACAGGCTGCACTGTCTGCCCAGAACAAGTTATGCCAGCTTCCTGCTCTCCCAGCACCCCTTCCCTCCCCCATAGCACATGAAGCCAGCTGTTACAGCTTCAACGGTTTTATAGACGTGTACATTGACCTCATGGCAGAAGCCAGGAGACATGTGGGATACCACAAGCCCCCCCAAACAGGCAGCGAGACACCACCCCCCCGTGCACACAGGCGGCGACGCCAGTCTCAAGATTCCCTCCCTATTGTAATAATTTTTGCTCTGCGCAGAGATTTATCACATGCAGCTGCCACAACTTGTTTACAAGACACAAAAGCCATGAAAACAAGGTTGATGAAGTCTGCATGTGAGCTGTTTTCCCTGGCAAAGATTTGTCATACCTCTTAGCTCGCTTACACCCTGGCTGGCCAGGCAGTCTCCAGCAACCCTCGGCAATGCCTGCCCTTCATCTTCAGAGTCAGCCTAAGTGTGTGTTTTCAGTCAGTGGGTGCGTTTTGACACAGCTGCCTTGCAATTAGGTTTATCACTGCTGCAAGAACAGCAAAACTGCCCGCATTGTCTCCTTGTTTCTTCCTACAGCTTGTTTGTTTTTCCCTTATTTTACGGTAAAACAAGCTTCCAAAAAGAAACTTCTCCTTTGCTCTACCAGGGATGAGTGGCCAGCACATTAAGCCTTTGGTTTGTTACTAGGACTCCTGCTCAGTTCTGGATCCTAGTTCGACCTGATGCCCTACATCTACCTACCTTTGATAATTTTATCTGGAGTTACTTCAAGTTTCTGCTCTGGAAGAATAGGTTCAGGTAAACTTCAGTAGCCTGCACCAAAACTATCAGTGCTAGATTACAGAAAAACAGAAACTCCCTTTTGATATTTTCTAGTGGCTATTCAATATGAGTAATTTTCTTCCTCCAAGTTAAATCACCCCAGGGTAGGGAAAAGATTTTACACCGAGTACCAGGTGCTACTCAGCCAAAGGGGTCTGGCTTATGACTACAGCTGAACTTCTAGGTGTAACCTTAACACAACTAATAATTAAAAAAAAAAAAAAAAGCCTCACACAAAACTGGTCACAAGTGAAGTCCCCAGGGTAAGTCAGTCACCAAAGTGGAAACACAGTGCTCAATCACATGGGCAAGGCTTTGGTGCTACACTAATGTTATTTTGTGTGGCATAATGGTAAATGAAAACAGCACACAGACCACAGACTTTTACTTTCAATGAAAACTGTTAACCTGAATAGCAAGAACTTTCTTCCTCATCATATTTTCATTTTCATTACTGCAGCTGTTCTAGTGGAATTACAGAACTGGTCAGTTCAGCAAGCAAAGCTCAATTCTTTTTTTCCCAAACTTGCTGACATTTTTTTTTTAATTTTAAAGGGTTGAGTAATGAAGAGTAAAGATCTCTGAGAATGACCTTTAATGATCTGAGTCCCCCACATTTTCTCTACCCCACAGGAAACCAGCAACCTGCTTTGGGGAAAAAAAAAAAAAAAAAAAAAAAAAAAAAAAAAAAAGAGGAAAAAGTCAAACAACTCAAATGAAACAACACAAACATATTTACAAGAGGATGTTTTTTCCTTCATCAGTGCTTGAAGCAGTGTTGCAATAAAGTTCCTTCCTGCATGTGGACAAGGAACCATCTTCCAAACCTTTACCAAAGTTGACAATCCTACTTGGTTGTCTAGCACCCTTTGAGAACAATAATCTACACCACAAAAGGATTTCTGTTGACCAACTTTTCCCTCAACATTGACCTCACAGTTACACAAAAGTTGCTTCCATTTTATTTTATAATTGCTCATTAAAAAACCCAAACAACTGAAAAAAACATACATAGGTATCCCAGGAAAAATAGCCTAGAAATGTGTGCAGAGAGACAAGACCCAAGGCTTTTTCTGGACTCCCATGCTATTCCTTGAACACAAAGTATACATCCATCTCTGGCGATATTCAAAATTATGTTTTTCTAGCTTTATTTCAATAGAAAGTTTTTTTTAAATTCTATATTCATACAGTATATTAGAATGACTCTGTTTTACTGAAGATGATGCAGACATCAGTAGGCCAGTGTTTACTATTAGCCTTTTTTTTTTTTAAATATAATCATTGACTTTAAACTTGAAGGTTAAAGCAAGGCAGAAGAGCAGTAGAATTAAAAAGAGTACTCCAGAGAACAAATAGAGAATATTTCTGACACTAAAAAAAGATAAATGCCATAGCAAAACAAAATGCATACACATCGCAGTTTGAATATTGCAGTCCTTAAATTTGTGAGCTCTCCTGCTTCACAAAGCCCTCCCCAAAACTCCCAAACAGACAACTGGTTTTGTTTTCAAGGATTAGCCGGAACTGATTTTTTTTCCCCTAGAGGTCTCTTATTTCACTGTTGTTGGAAGGATAAGAGTGGGTGACTGACATTCAAGAAAGTTGCAATGTGAGCTGCAAGTCTTATAGCAAAATCCTTTTTCGAAAGGTAACCTAGATTTTGTTGTCCAGAACACACCCCAATACAACAGGGATCTCTTCTAATCTTAGATGACCACCTGTTTAAATATCTCACCAAGACCTGGCTACCAGAACTCAGATTTCAAACAAATACAGTCTCTTCTATTTCAGTCTACTACAATTACTGAGTCAAAACCTTGCCATTGCTAGTCCAAGAGGAGTAAGAGTGGGAGCTTTTGTCCTCCCCCCTCAAAATTTGTCACCAGTGATGGATGTCTAGGAGCTGTCACAAAGACCTGCAAAGAACGCTCATCCCAACCCCTCTTCAGGCCTCCTCATTTCACGCTCAGAACTTCCCCATGAGCTGTCACATCTCTCAGCCCTAAAGTATTTCTAGGAGACAAAAGATGGAACTCTCAGAGAAGCCTAAGATACCCCCCTAAAATTTAATGAGAGTTGCCTACATAGCTCCCTTTAGCCCCTTTAAAAAAATTTCAACATAGCAGAACATGGTCAGGTACTTCTGGCCCACTCTTCAGCATTCCTTCAAACATCTGGTTAAGAACAACGGCTAGAATAGTTCTCTAAACCAAACAAAGCCGGTGTGAGCTCAAAAATACTTCTCACTTCCATTTATTTCAAGAGTAAAGCTGCGTTTTCTGCAAAGCTTGTATTCAACAAAATACTCTGTATGCATCAATTTTTAAAGAAAATATTTTATTACATTATGGGAAAAAAGCATAATCATCCAAAGTTCGTATTGTTAAAAAAATTGAAAATTTTAGACAGCATGTCGGTATATTCTGTTCCGCATGGGAATGATAAGAAGACTCTATATCATTACTAGATATTGCACAGTCTGAAAGAAACAAAAACAAATCACATGATCTTGGGAACCATCTCACATTATGAAAAACCTACAAAGAAAACATAAAAAAAAACCCAACACACAATCCTTTCTTTCTACAGTAGGTTTAAGTTTATAATTCTTGGAATGACCATATCCCACTGAAGACCATCTCAGTGACAGGAAGCTTCATTTCAGCAATCCCTTGTGCAAATAAGAATAATTAAAAAAAAAAAATAGCAGTGAAGTCTTTTGATATCGTGTAGGTGGCAATAACCACACAGCCGTTAGATCCCTGCCTGGAGAAACAAAATGGGGAAGGAGAAGGAAGGGGATTTAGGCCATAAGTTTCGCCTGCAACTCCATCTCTGCTGCCCTTTTGAGTGCAACATCCACCAGTAGCTGAAATCCACTAAAATCCTGGTTAAGGTCTGGTGGGGTTGGAGGAGGAGTGTTAAAGAGCCCACTTTGTGTATTGGCACCAGGTCCCAGTTTGGATGCATCCTCATGGTAGGAGAGGGAGTTGTCTGTGAAGCCGTTGGCCGGGGGCTGCTGCAGGTCCATGGTCTGGCCTACATCAGCTGGCTGGCAAAAATGGAAAGGGGCGTCTTTCAATGCAGTCACAGTTGTGTGGCAAATCACTGATGGCCGAGCCAGGACCAATCCCGGGGAAGCCGGCTTGGAAGAGGACACAGTCTTGCCGAGCGCCGCAGCAGCGGGAAGGAAGGCAGCCTCCTCCAGCAGGGGAATGTAGTTCTTTGTGCTGATGGAAGACTCCACCAGGCCGCCCTCGGGAAGCTTGGTCCCTCGCCGCGAGATCGTGAACTGATTCGGGTCTTTGCCATCTTTCCTCAGCATGTCAGGTAAAAGCCTGCGGCGTGCATTGATAAACCAGTTGCAGACCTGGGAATATAATGACATCTTAATTTCTACCTTCATTCATTTCCAACTATGTGCCATTAGAGTCGTTGGTTTAGATTAATGAATCCCTCCAAGCAGTTTCCTTAACTGCAGAACAAAGGAGAGACCTACTGACAAGTTCTGACATGCCTGGCAAAGGCCCTTCCCTTGTCCCAACTCTACCCCCAGGCTCCCCACTCCTGTTACAGAAAGCCCCTGGACATCTGAAGACTGCTAGCCCCAATGGAGGGGTTTAGCTTTTAACTCTGTGCACACACATTAACCTATTAGCTATTGTTCCCTGGGCTTAGGTTAATTAACAACAGGAAAACCTTTTCTCTCTGAAGAGAGCCACTCCTCCCACAAATAGTTACTGATTTTCCTTGTTCAACTGACTGTGTCGACAGACATAACATGAATTACCTCACTTAAGTTTGTCCTTGTTTAAATATCAAACCAGTTTCCTGGGCGATACAGGATAGTTTATAGTTCAACGTCTTTCTTCTGTTTACTGCATAAAGGAAGTTTTCTTTACGATGTTACATTAAGGAAATTTTACTTTATAGCCAATTACAAAATTTGTACTAATGAATTAATCTGGAAAAATAAAGCCCAGAAATCAACAGGAGCACTCTATATTTAGCACCTCTCAAAAACAGATTCGGGTTTACCCAAGTTCGCATGCAGCCACCTTCCTATGAGGTGGAAAGCAGCAATTGTCAACAGCTCTTCCACCAAAGATGATCACAGAAGACAAGAATGATCCAAGGGACCTTGCAGCTGCCAGTCATATCCCAGGATCAGAACCCAAACTAACCACACAAAAGCCTGATCATACCTATACTAATGCAGTTGAGTAGCTCTATCCCATACAGGTTGTTCCACTGATCTTAATGGAAGTGATCATACACATAATAATTCTACAGGAACTAGCCTCAAGTTGCAGTTTTAGAAGTGAAGAGTTATATGTTAAGCTGTGTATCACCATAAAACTCTGTTGACAAATAAAGACCTTCTTCTCGCAATAAATTACGTTATACAGACACTTTATGTCTTTTGGGCCCCAGTTTCGCAAAAATTAGCATGCATGCTTGAATTCATTACTGTCTTCTCCCAGAGAAGTAATTTTATTCCCAATAAACAAAGATCATCATAACACACAATTCATTTGTATTTCTCCTTACAACTGCCATCAGGAGAGTAACAATAAAAAACTAAATCTTACATGCAGTGTAAACATTTGTACCAGTGACTAGAAATTAAAAAGAAACAGAGAACAGCTCCTTTTGAAGTGAGAACTAGTTTTTTTAATACCTGTAGTGTAGAAAGGTGTGTTTGTCGGGATAATAGCGCCTTTTCTTGCTCTGAAGGGTAAGCATTGTATCGGTGCTCATATAGCCAGTCCCGAAGAATCTGCACGGATTCCTTGGGCAGGTTGCCACGTCTCCTCCGTTTGCCTGAGCCAGCAGATGAGGAAAGATCCAGTGGGACATCCATAGTGTCATCATCCTCCGTTTCACTGCCTGATATTGCAACTACACCTACAATCATAAGAAGACAAGAACAATCAGCCTGCTAAATCTGTGAACTACTCAGCTCCAGCATTCTATGATTCAGGCACTTTTTATAACATTAACTGTCTTTACTATGAATCAAGGTATAGCCTCCTATACAAGAGATTTGTCCTGTAGCCGTAACTTGTCAAGCTCTAGCTGTTCTGTCAGTTGAACAAAAAGTAGCACCAATGATCTGTTCCTAGGAGAATTCTTCTCCGCAAGCCCTCATTTTCTTGTTCCCCTGGCAACCTTTCATCTGCTGCATGTTATCAGATAGCTTCTATCTAATGCCAGCATTGTCCACATTTGCTTGCTATGGTATGCATCCATCAGTCCTCTTCAAGGATAACTGACCAGTGGCTGGGCAAAAGGTCAATAAGCAAGAACTTAAAGCACCCAACTCAGGCAATGGGTTATTTAATTACTTCTTAACATGCTGGTGCTTCCCTCCAGGGACAGACAGCTTGTAGATTTTATAAATTAATAGATCATTCCAGACCTATTAATAAAAACTAATGGAACAAGAAAAGAAAGGGAAGAATTGTATCTGTCCCCACCCCCTAGTGGATTTTCACTTAGGAAGGAAAAAGTGCAGGAAAAAGTCATGCAAGAGTCCACAAGGTTATCAGGAGATGGACTTCTTTAATTTAATTGCACTTCTGTATCAAAGAACCACAATCTTTTAATGTTTGGGTGGGTTTGTTTGTTTCAAACATACCACTTTGCATCCTTTTTTTCAACTTCATCATTTTCATTCTATATTTTGATCTGTGGAAATGTGTGTTCTGTGCTACACTTACTAAAAAGGCTGCACCTTTACAAGTTAACTGCATACCTTTTTACTTCAACACAAAGGAAGGAACAGATTTCAAAATTTGATTACCCCTTATATATACACCACACCAGTCCTAACAGGAAGCTATGGTATGTAAATGAAACAAAAACAAACAAACAAACAAACAAACAAGTATTCAATAGTTAGGAAGACTACAATTCTGCTCCTTTGGTAGGATATACAAGTCCCTGAGGAAACAAACAGTACTTTAAAATACAAAGAAAACCATGCTTTAGATATTCACCAGGTTAAGCTCACCAGAAATTTTAGCAATCTTACAAACTATATACAAATCCAAATAAGGTATCACCCATTTTCAGCTAGCACAATTTAATACTCACGCCAAGTGAAATTATACTGGCTTTCACAAGTATTTGCTAGAAACTGCAGAAAGAAAACAAGCCCTTCATCTTTCTGTGTTCTGAACTTAGACTGGTGGGAAAGGGGCGAAGAAACTTACTCGTTCATAAAATCAAAACTAAAAACCTTAATAGCAAAACCAAGTTAAATGTCAAAAGTAAGATTTTTATGTGGGCAACCACCTGTAATTCCAAAATTCTGTTTAAGGTAACAAAGTCAGCCCTAAAATTCAAGAATTGTGCCTGTGAAAGTATGAAACTATATAAAGCTATAGTTATTTCCGTAAGTAAAGCAACAGAAGGTATTAACATCATTTAGAGACAAACAAACCCCACAACACAGAAAGAAACAAAGAAGGAAGTTGTCTGCGTGCAAGTTTTCCTTAGTACTTGGCCGGGAGAGAGACAGAAGAGGAGTATCTTTCCGCACACTTTCAAAATTTAGACAAAGCTGACATTGTAGATTATTCTTTCTTTCCCCTTTCTTTCTTTATGAATAGCTGAAACATTCTTAAATTTAGTTTAAGTTGTCCATATTTCAACACGTATTTTTTACATGCAAGCATTCCCAGGAGGACAATCAATCTGCAATTTGTCTAGTGTAGTTACTTCAGTAACTTACTTAGTATTGTTTCATTTTCCCATTTGGTGATTTAATGTAACCGACAGACACCGAACTGACATACCAAATTTTTCCTGTGATAATTAGCTACATAAATTATCCAGTCATGGAACAGGAACAATAGGACAATATTTAAAGAGCCAACATAAGATAAACTCCAAATTATGTAAACAGGTTCTTAATTCACATAGAAAGTATGTCAAGTTTTCTTTAAAATGATTCAGAGCAAACTGCTTTGTGTTTGTCATAGCTTCACGGAAAGTGCTGTCACGCTTGCAACCTAACCTCAGAACATGCCTTGCACAATGGTCTGGAGCCATGAGGAACATTTCTTGGAACAAAGATCCTGAGACAGGATGATGGCTCTGCAAAGCAGCTCTTCCCTTTTAAACTGAATTTACAAACTAGCTAAAACTAGCCTACAGTATTCAGACAATGTTTTCAAGAGCACTGTTCTTGTTTGTCAGGAACCAGAAGTGTTGCAGCACTTCAGTGGGTTGGGTTTTTTGTTTGTTTTTAAATATAATAGGCAGCAAGACAGGACCTTGGAAAACTGTGAGAGGCAAACAGTGAGGGCAGGAACTAGAAGGAAGCAAATCCAAACAAACTACTTTTATGAGAAAGTTTGGTGGCCAATGGTTTGTGAGCCACATTTACATGGCGTAACAAAAAGTGTTCCAGACACACACCACCCCGTCTGGAGTAACCTCTCCAAGATCTCACACACGGCTAAAATACTCCATGGGAGCCTCTCTGAATTTGAGAAAACTGACTTGACAGCAAAATTTCTTCTAGAACTGTGTCTCTTTTCATACCTGCCCCCCCCCCAGGTGACAAAATACTGTCTGAAAGCCAGCAGCAGAAAAACGTTTCTCTGTTTTGCAAACATGATCTTTTGCTGAAGTAAAAGTTGCCGGCTGACTAACAGTAGCCTACCTAGCAAGAAATGAGTCAACAGCGGAGCCTGCCCTTCGACCCACTGGCTCAGTGTGTCATATTAATTGACACAGTAAATCAGTGACACAAAGCAGGTTTTGGTTAAGCAGGAAGCCCAGTGTAGTACAACTTCTCATTTAAATGAGCTCATTTAAATAGATGATCAGCCCTCTGAACTTGTGGCAGATCTCTGGTGCGGTACAGAGCGAGCGGCCAACAGGAAGTCATGGCTAGAAACCTCACGCTACCCCAGCTGATATTTTTTACTAGAGCAGGAGCCACGTTGTTGCTGTCAAGGCTCTGTTTTCATTAAAGCAGTCCTGCTGATTACAACCCAGCTTTGTTTTTCCGTCTTGTTAGTAATCAGGCTATTCGCTGCTGGTTTCCTGTTTTAACAGGGCCCAACTGAAAAGGCTCCTGGCTAGGCTCCACGACTGGACCATTGGCTTACTGTTATTTACACCAAGAATAAAGGCTTGTGGACACAACGAGTAGCCCCAGCTGACCTACTAATTTATTTCGTCTCAAAAGCAGGCTAGTGCCAGGTTATTTTACGTCTCCTCCTAAACATGTTTAACCTAAACAGAAAAACTGCGTATACAGAGGTAAATTAAAGCAGCACGTGTTCATTTGCAGAGAGGTCTGAGAAACAATACAAAATCCCACTTCTCCACTCCTGCAATCACCACTTAAGATGAGCAATCCACACTATTAATCACCTAAGAACTACATGATCAGCATCCCTTCTTTATAGATTACTTTATCCTCCTGGCTTCCCAACTGAAGTAATATACACGATTGAACGCACTGTTGCATCCCATCATAGCCCAAAGACTTTACAGGTCCTCCCGTAATCAGCTCAGGGAAGATGACACCTAGTATCTCGAGTCTAGGCTCAACCCCCAACCGTTAACAGCTTGAAACAACTTGAGTAGAAGTACAGGGATGACTGAAGTTGATTTCAAAATAAACTACTGCTACTTGAGAAGGCACACTGAAATACCTTGAAGAGGAGGACAAAGTATTTGGAGAGGCTGAGACAAATTAAATGGAAGTTAAGCAAATGAAAAATTCAGGCTATCAGGAAAAAAACCACAACTGTCCCATTGCGCCGGGGAAGAGCTTCACAGAGGAAGTGGCAGAAGCCAATTGTTATTCAAAACAGGACAAAGTATACGGCAAGGAGCAATCTCTGCCCTCCAGAGAGGGGATGGACAAAAATCACCTTAACGGAAAACCTCCCACCCCCTTAGGCTTCTCTGAATTTCTTAAGCTGGATTTGTTTTTATGAGCACAGATAAACAGAACCAGTTCCCATCTAAGGCTCCGATCCTGTTGTAACCAAGTTCAGTAGGATTCCTCACATGTATAAACTTGAGCACATGCCTGAGTCTCTGCGAGACTGTAGTCTAAATCAGGTAATTAACAAGCTGAATATGTTCAGTGTGATTGCTATCAGGTTATTATTTGTAAATGGAACTATCCACAGAAGAGCCCTCAGATTTTTAATCCACAGTCTGTTAAAAAAAAATATATAAAATAAAACCCAAACAAAAAACCCCAACAACCCAAAACAAGAAAATCCAACACACAAACAAAAAACCTAACTAAGATTTAATGTGAATTTTGAAACCAACAAAATTAAGTTTAAAATTATTCATAAGTAAACAAGAACTACAAGGATGCAGAAGGGAATCTCCATAGTAAAAAAAAAAAAAAACCAAACCAAACACACACCACCAAAACAAACCCAAACAAAACACCAACAAACTTTTTTCCCTGAATAGGTTTCATAATTGAGGAACCAGCTTATTTGTTTTTCTCTGCATTTCATAGCTTGCGCTCTATTGCTTCTAAAACAGCCAGGCTTGGCTATACTATACTTTTTTCTTCCTTCAAACAGGATTCTTCTAGGAGTGCGAGCAGGAAATCTGTAACAAAATCACTCTTTGAAACTTCTTGAAAGAGCCTCAAATGCCGGGAGGTCACAAATAACTACAAGCCCAACCTTTAATAAAACAAAGGCACCGTAGCCCTAACATATTTTTAAAAGTTGCCGTCTTTGTCTCCTCACTTTTAATTTCTGCCACGCAAACCCCAGGCTCATGGTCCCTCTCAAAAGTTCTCCCTCCCGCCTGTCACCTTTCATTGTTTCCATTGTTTCAGCCCAGGTCTTGCAATCCTCAAAGCAGGAGATCTTTCCCACCACCTCTCTCTCACACGTACACACAAAGCCCTACACATGCATACCTAGAAACTACATCAGCGTTTTGCACACGCATTTATTTCGGGGGTGGCAAGAACAACAGATGAAAGTGCAGGGAGTTTGGTTGGTATTTCACCAACCAGCAGCTGCCCTCGGGGAGAGAAGTCTGAACAATGGAAGCAACAGCAGACAGGAAACCAGCTCACCACCGCTGTGCAAATAGGGAGCATAGGAATGTCCTAAAAATAACTGGGCTAAATTAATTCAGTTAAATCATTAAAAAAAAAAAAAAAAAGGAAAAAAACCTGCTTGCAATAGAGTTAAGAACCTCAACCTATCTGAGACGACTGAAACATTTTAAAGTCAATGCTGTCACGGTCTCCAGGCACAGACGGCTGAGCTTGGTATGCAGCACATGTTGTAATCTCACAACCCGTGCAGTGAGCTAACAGGCTGAAACGCGCCGTGCGCGCCCAGCTCCTGCGGGAACTCGCAACGCTTCGCTTTTAAACCCTGCCCGCTGTTTAAACTTCGTCTTTGTGGCTTAATTCCCCTTTGTATGTGTGCTCCTCTTAAACGAGTGGCACGTCCAAAGCTTCTTACGAAGGCTACAAACCATATTAGTACATCACGTTACCAGCAGCCCAATGATTTCACGAACTACATATGCATTAATTGCTCCAAGGATATTAACAATGAGCGAGGCTGCTCTACTACAGACCCGCAACAGGAATGCGTAGTAGGGGAAAAACAGCACAACTCTGGAGTACTGAACATGCGCACTGCTTCCCTCTAACCCTCCACTTCGGGTAATTTAATGGTCTTTGAATGCAAAACACCCCTCATCCACGCTACGGGCTGGTAAATCGCAACTGAAAAGACACTGCCTTGCTATAAACTTTCCAGACAGCGCAGATGTGTTAAATCTGAAAGCACGTTCCACGTCTTTGTGGCCAAGCTCTAATTTAAAAGCAGTTAAAGCACCACAAGAGCATATCAATCCTCTAAGTGGAAAGTTTGTCTGTTTGTAAATCAACACAAAGAAAACTCAGAGCCTTATTTTTCTGAGGAAAAAAAAAAAAATTCTTCCTCCTTTTAACCCTGTGTCGAAACGTTTGTACTTTTTTCCCCCCGTTTTAAAGGACAAAGGGAAAGGCAGCAACTTTCAGCAAAACAACGCAGCCGAGTGC
>NW_010132780.1:0-2788 GCF_000699245.1 Pterocles gutturalis
TTCTGTGATTCTGTGTGATTCTGTGGAATAACCAGTTTGCATTCAGGGTAAATGTCCCTGGCATATCTTCCCTCATTTCTAGCTCCACTTGGTGTGGTCAGATTTCGTGATGTTAAGTGGGCTTACTTCTGAACTGTCCCTCAGAGACCTCTCTGTATCTGTGAGTGATACCACACTTGTTCCCATTTCCCTGGTCTCATGTCCTACCCAGACAGTAAGTGATGGGACTTACTAAATCAGAAGAGGGATAAACGTTGTATGCTGAGCCAATTCCACCGTCTGCTGATATAATCCTTTGTACAGTTGTGGTCATGGGTGTATTCACAGAGTGGTTCTTGAAGATAGGGAGGAGTCTCCTGATCCATGTTCCCTCTGGGACAGGAGGGAGATCTTCATTGATAAGTATGCTGGATGTACATGTAGCCCCTCTCTCATCTCCTCCAGGTCTGTTTGATTTTTGACTGTACTTTTCCCTCCCATCTCTTTTGGGACTCCCAAAGGTGCTGAACCTTCTGATCATGGTCAGACTGAACTTCAGTAGCACTGGGGAGGGAATTTGGCATCCCAGCAGCAGTGGACTGTGTTTCTAGTATCTTATCCTTGCATCTCAGGGCATGGTGCCACTGTAAATCTGGGCTTTTGGAAAACTGGCTTTTTGGGTGCCTTCAGAGAGCACTGTTCAGGTTTGTTATTCAGTGTTCCTTCTGGTTTCCTCCTCCTATGTGTTTTCCTTCCTTTAATCCACTGCCTTCTTTTTCTGTTTCATGTTCCCCACAGACATTTTTCTTTGTTTCTCTCCTGGCTATTTACTGTCTTACCCTTCTTTTGTGCATGGAGGAGAAACTACTGCATTTTGCTAGCAATAGCCACAAGCCTTTTCTTAACAGGAGGAGCCAGTAGCAACATAGAATGTGTCCAGGGCTTGTCTTGTGGACTGGATTAGCTGTGTAGTTTGCTGTATTATTTTCTTGGAGGGGAATTGGTTAATGTTAATTTAGAAATGGTATCATCTCAACAGTGATCTGAACCAGCTAAATTGCTTGCAGAGTGTCACTTGAGATATTTGCTTCCTATGTAGAATTCTTCTGCTAATGTGCCCTTTTGTGGACTATTGTCTAGATGTCTCATCAGACTGGAGAGGCTTGCTTTTAGTGCTGTGTGCTCTCTGGAGAGTTTATTTTTAAATAGTTACTGAAGCAACAGTCCTCTAAAATGCTGCAGTGTTGGGATAGAAGAAATCAAAATGTTTAGTAATCCTCTAAATGGGTAGACTGAAAAAAATATTTGTCTCTTCTATTCTCTAAGGCTAGCTGAAATTGTTGGTGAAACTGTGTTCTAGAAGATGGCTTGTTTGCTCGATCATTTTCTTCGTCAAAACTCCTCTAGTTTGAATTGTGGACATTCCCAAACTGAAGCATTGTCAAAACCAGATGTTTTATTTCAGGATCTGCTATGCACTATCCTTCATTCTCTGCTATAAAAAGATGACTTATTTTCACCTGCGAGGAATTCTGCCATCTTAAGATGGGCTGTATCTTGACATAGTCACATTGGAACTGTAGCTTCCATGGAGCAGTAAGTTTCTATTACACAAGCAAAATAACTTTACTTTTTTGAGGAGAATAATTTTGTCAGTCTTCTTTGTGCTGAGAACCTGGGGACTTTAATGTTTATGCTCTGCCAGAAAATTTCAAAGAAAATGTTTTTCAAGAGGTCAGACTTCCTTATCATGTTGTACTTCTGCAGCATGGTAGTGGTTCTACTTTCTATAATTTTCTGTATTAATATAAAGTCTTCAGATGAGTTATGTCAGTACAACAATTACACTTAAGGAAGTTATTGTATTCATTTAAAATCATACAATGTCACTGATAAATCAGATGATTAATCAAATGTTGTAGAATGTAACCTCCATATATAAGAGGTTGTCTTTTTCCAAGTCCTCATTCCTTTGCTGCTCTATTCCTGTACTCTTCAGCTATCACAAAAGGCCCTTTGTTGTTCATTTAACTGTTAAACTATGCTTATTTTATGCTTCATCTAACTTTCAATGAGCTCAAGGTTTATAATATCAAAAGTCTGGATCTCCAAGGGTGAGAGAAGCTAACAGATTTCATGAGGCTATAAGGATCAACCAGCGTGCAGGAAAACATTCCAGGCTTTTTTGATGGTAGAGGACAATGGTGGTGGATTCTTTATTATGCATTCATGCAAACCATGATGATAATTTACAGGCATGTTGCTTTTTCAGAGTCAGGTCTGCTGGTGAATTCAGCTGTTGGGTATAGTACTTTGGTTCTAAACTTTTAGGAAAGCAAGGAGTTTCAGAAACATGAAGTACAACAAATCTGAAAGAGAAGGTAGTGAAAAGGAGGTAAGGAGAAGATGGCTGAGGAGCTTCAAGGTGCATGGGTCAGACTTGACCCAGCAGGCCAGTGCCTACTGCACGCTACCTGGTCTCAGCTGTTCCTTTTCCTGTTGGTGTCACAACAGAGGTGGATCTTGAAGGGAAGACTCTGAAATGGACTGTGTGAATAATGCTGCCTTCAACCTGTCTACAAAGTGAGACACTTTGGCTTGTATTTAGAGAAGTTTCTTTATAGTGGTGTGAGCTAGAAGGTTTTTTCAATGGTGTAAATTAAATGCTAGGCCATGTAACACAGTGTCATGGTTTATAAAGCCACAGGGGCATTTTTTGTTAAACACCTGGTGGGCTGAGGCAGGGACAAGGAGGGTTTCACTCACCACTTTGGGTCACCGGCAAGAAACCAACACGACTTGTGAAGAG